>NW_026992401.1:0-90382 GCF_028769735.1 Zonotrichia leucophrys gambelii | reverse complement strand
GGGGGGCTCCCCAATTTTCTGCCACATATTGTGACATTTTGTGGGGGTTGTTGAGACCTTTTAATTGTTCCAAAGAACCTCTGAGGTTTTTTTGGGGGGGAAAGGGGGAATTTGGGGGGTCAGAAAGGGGATAGGGGGTATTTGGGAGGGGTCTGGGGGGGATTTTGGGGGGAAATGGGGGCAGGACTGGGGGGAATTGGGGAGGGGGTGAATGGGATTTGGGGGAGGGCCAGGTTTGGGGGGGGGCATGGGATTTTGGGGGTTTTTGGGGGGGTCAGATGACCTGGGGGGGAGTCTCAAACCCTCAAAACCCTCACCAAAATGCACAGGGGATCCCCAAATCCCCTCGGGACCCCCAAAATGCACCCAGGACCCTCAAAATCCCCACAGGGTCTCCCCAAACTCACCGGGGACCCCCAAAATCCCATTGGGACCCCCCAAAAATCCCCTCAGGACCCCCCTAAACACATCAAGGACTCCCCAAAATCCCCTCGGGATCCCCCAAAAGGCTCCCAGGACCCCCAAACTCACCAAAGACCTCCCAAAATCCCCTCAGGACCTCTCAAAATACACCAGGGATCCCCAAAATCCTCTCGGGATCTCCCAAAACGCACCTGGGACCCCCAAAATCCCATTGGAAAGTCCCAAAACACACTCAGGACCCCAAAAATCCTTTTGGGACCCCCTCAAACTGACCAAGGACCCCATAAATCTCCTCGGGACCCCCCAAAATCCCCTCGAGACCCCCCAAAATTTCCTTTAGACCTTCCAAACGTACCAAGGACCCCCAAAATCCCCCCTGGATCCCCCCAAAATCCTCTCAAAACCTCCCAAACGCACCAAGGACCCCCCCAATCCCCTCGGGACCCCCAAAATCCCCTCGCGCCCCCCCCAAATTCCCTCGGGACCTCCCAAACCGCTCTCAGGATCCCCCAAAACGCACCGAGGATCCCCAAATTCCCCTCGGGACCCCCAAACACACCCAGGACCTCCCAAATCCCCTCGAGACCCCCCCAAAATCCTCTCAGGACCTCCTAAGCGCACGAATGACCCCCTCAAATCCCCTCGGGGCACCCCAAAATCCCCTCCAAAAGGCATCGGAGATCCCCCAATATCCCCTTGGGACTCTCAAAATGCACCCGGAACCCCCCAAAATCCCCTCAGGATCCCCCCCAAACACTCCAAGGACCCCCCAAAACCCCCTCGGAAGCCCCCAAACTGCTCTCAGAACATCCCGAAACCCCCTCGGGAACCCCCAAACCGCACTCAAGACCCCCCAAAATCTCCTCGGGACTCCCTAAAACGCAGCGGGGATCCCCCCAAATCCCCTCGGGACCCCCTAAATCCCCTCAGACCGCCAAAACGCACCGAGGACCCCCCAAATCCCCTCTGGAACCCCCAGAATCCCCTCAGGCCGCCCAAATTCCCCTCCCGAAACCCCCCAACCCGCCTCCGTTTCCAGGGGGCGTGGCCTCCTTTAATATATTCAAACCCCGCCCCCATGCGCGAGCTCCCCGTCCCAATGCGTAAAAAGGAGGCGTGGCTAAAGCGGGGGTGTGGTCTAGCTGAGGGAGGGGCGGCTGTGATTGGGCGTGGTTGAGCGTGGAGGCGTGGTTACATCATGGTGGCGTGGTCACGCTGGCGGCGTCGCCTGGCAACGGCGCGGGGCGCGGGTCCTCCCACCCTGTAGGCGGCGCTACCCGTCATGCACCGCGCGGCCACGCCCCCCAGCGGAGGGAGCGGAGGAGCCGCGGTAAAATGGCGGCCGGGCCCGGGCGGGGGTCGGGGGGATTTGGGGCGGATTTGGGGGGTCCTGAGGGGGTCCGGAATGGGGACGGGGGTCGTGAGGGAGAGTTCGGGGTGGGGAGAAGGGAGAAAAGGGGGTTCGGGGGGGTTTGGGGCGGGAACGGCGGCGTTTGGGGGGGATTCGGGGGGCGGGAGGGGGCGGGGGGAGACGGGGAGGGGGCGTGAGGGGAGGAGGGAACTGAGGGGGATTGAGGGGATATTGAGGGGATTTGGGGAATATTGAGGAGATTTGGGGTGGGATTTGGGGATTTGGGGCCGAAAAGGGGAGATTGGGGGGACGTTCAGGGGATTTGGGGTGGTTTGGGGGAGATTGAGGGGATTCGGGGAATATTGAGGGGGTTTGGGGGAGATTGAGGGGATTTGGGCTGGGATTTGGGGTTTTGGGGGAGATTGAGGGGAGATTTGGGAAATATTGAGGGGGTTTGGGGTGGGATCGGGGGATTTGGGGAATATTGAGGGAGTTTGGGGGATTTTGAGGGGATTTGGGGGAGATTTGGGGAATATTGAGGGGATTTGGGGTTTTGGGGGATGGATTTGGGGTTTTGGGGAATATTGAGGGGGTTTGGGGTGGGATTTGGGGTGGCAGTGGGGGATTTGGGGTGGGATGAGGAATTTGGGGTAAGAAAAGAAGGATTTGGGGTGGGATTGGGAATTTGGGGGTTCTAGAAGGGATTTAGGGATAGAAAAGGAGGATTTGGGGTGGGATGGGGAATTTGGGGTTTTAGGAGGGATTTGGGGGAAGAAAATAAAGATTTTGGGGTTCTGGAAGAGATTTAGGGGAAGAAAAAAAGGATTTTGGGTGGGATGGGGAATTTGGGGTGCAGGGAGGGGATTTGGGGTTCTGGAAGGGATTTAGGGGAGGAAAAAGAGAATTTGGGGTGGGATTGGGAATTTGGGGGTTCTAGAAGGGATTTGGGGGAAGAAAAATGAAAATTTTGGGGTTCTGGGAGGGATTTGGGGGTAGAAAAAGAGGATTTGGGGATTTTAGAAAGGATTTGGGGTCAGAAGAGGAGATTTGGGATGAGGGGATGGATTTGGGGAGAAATTGAGGAATTTAGGGTAAAAATGAGGAACAAAAGTGGGATTTGGGGCGGGGTTTTGTAAAAGGAGGAGAATTTTGGAGCAAGAGTTGAAGATTTTGGGCAGAAATTGAGGATTTTGGGGGTTAAAATGGGAACTGAGGTGGAATTTGGGATATTTGGGGGGGTTTAGGACAAGGAAGAAAATTTTGGGGCGGGAATTGAGGATTTTGGGGGAGAATTGAGGAATTTGGGGTAAAAATGGGGACTGAGGTGGAATTTGGAACAGAATTGAGGGAATTTGGAGTGGGAATTTAGTACAGGAAGAAGAATTTTAGGGCAAAAATTGAGATTTTGAGACAGAAAAAAGGAGAATTTAGGCTGGGAAAAATTTGGAAATTCGACCACAGGAAGAAATTGGGGTACAAATTCCCAATTTTGGGGTCCAAATTCCCAATTTTGGGGTCCAAATTCCCAATTTTGGGGTGCAAAGTCCCAATTTTCAGTACAAATTTCCATTTTTGGGGTACAAAGTCCCAATTTTGGGATACAAAATGCCATTTTTGAGGTGCAAAATGCCAACTTTGGGGTAGAAATTCCCAATTTTCCATACCAAATCCCAATTTTTGGGTACAAAATCCCGATTTGAGGGTACAAAATCCCATTTTTGGTGTACAAAAGTGGGATTTGGGGTGGGGATTAGTACAAGGAGGAGAATTTTAGGGCAAAAATTGAGATTTTTGAGACAGAAAAAAGGAGAATTTAGACTGGGGAAAATTTGGAAATTAGACCAGAGGGAGAAATTGGGGTACAAAATCCCAATTTTGGGGTACAAAACCCCAATTTTGGGTACAAAATCCCAATTTTGGGGTACAAAATCCCAATTTTGGGGTACAAAATCCCAATTTTGGGGTGCCAACCCCCAATTTTGGGGTACAAAATCCAATTTTGGGGTGCCAACCCCCAATTTTGGGTACAAAATCCCAATTTTGGGGTACAAAATCCCAATTTTGGGGTACAAAATCCCAATTTTGGGGTGCCAACCCCCAATTTTGGGGTACAAAATCCCAATTTTGGGTTACAAAATCCAATTTTGGGGTGCCAACCCCCAATTTTGGGTTACAAAATCCAATTTTGGGGTGCCAACCCCCAATTTTGGGTTACAAAATCCAATTTTGGGGTGCCAACCCCCAATTTTGGGGTACAAAATCCCAATTTTGGGGTGCCAACCCCCAATTTTGGGTACAAAATCCCAATTTTGGGGTACCAACCCCCAATTTTGGGGTACAAAATCCCAATTTTGGGTACAAAATCCCAATTTTGGGTACAAAATCCCAATTTTGGGGTACCAAATCCCAATTTTGGTTACAAAATCCAATTTTGGGGTGCCAACCCCCAATTTTGGGTACAAAATCCCAATTTTGGGGTACAAAATCCCAATTTTGGGGTACAAAATCCCAATTTTGGGGTACAAAATCCCAATTTTGGGTACAAAATCCCAATTTTGGGGTACAAAATCCAATTTTGGGGTGCCAACCCCCAATTTTGGGTACAAAATCCCAATTTTGGGGTGCCAAATCCCAATTTTGGGGTACAAAATCCCAATTTTTGGGTACCAAATTCTCGTTTTTCCCATTGCAGGAGATCGGTGCCCATGGAGGAGGAGGAGAAGCCCCCGCGGGGGGGGGAGGACCCGGCGGGGCCGGGCGAGGACGGGGGGGGAGGGGCGGCCGGGGGAGCCCCCCCCGAACAGGAGGGGAGCCTGGGAGGCGGCCAAGGGCTGCTGGTGAGACTGGGAGGGACTGGGATGGACTGGGAGGGACTGGGAGGGACTGGGAGGGACTGGGAGGGACTGGGAATGGGCTGGGGTGGACTGGGAATGGGCTGGGATGGACTGGGAGGGACTGGGATATACTGGGAATGGGCTGGGAATGGGCCTGGGAGGCGGCCAAGGGCTGCTGGTGAGACTGGGAGGGACTGGGATGGACTGGGAGGGACTGGGATGGACTGGGATATACTGGGAATGGGGCTGGGAGGGACTGGGATGGACTGGGAATGGACTGGGATATACTGGGAATGGGCCTGGGAGGCGGCCAGGGGCTGCTGGTGAGACTGGGAGGGACTGGGATGGACTGGGATATACTGGGATGGACTGGGAATGGGCTGGGATGGACTGGGAATGGGCCTGGGAGGCGGCCAAGGGCTGCTGGTGAGACTGGGAGGGACTGGGATATACTGGGATATACTGGGAATGGGCCTGGGAGGCGGCCAGGGGCTGCTGGTGAGACTGGGAGGGACTGGGATATACTGGGATATACTGGGAATGGGCTGGGGGGAGCCTGAGGGGCGGCCGGGGGCTGCTGGTGAGACTGGGAGGGACTGGGATATACTGGGAGGGACTGGGAGGGACTGGGATATACTGGGATGGACTGGGAATGGGCCTGGGAGGAGGCCAGGGGCTGCTGGTGAGACTGGGAGGGACTGGGATATACTGGGAGGGACTGGGAATGGACTGGGATGGACTGGGAGGGACTGGGAGGAGCCTGGGAGGAGGCCAGAGGCTGCTGGTGAGGCTGGGATATACTGGGAATGGGCTGGGATATACTGGGATGGACTGGGATGGACTGGGATGGACTGGGATATACTGGGATGGACTGGGATATACTGGGAGGGAGATTGGGGGGGACTGGGAGTGGGCTGGGAGGGAGATTGCGATGGACTGGGATATACTGGGATATACTGGTGGGGGACTGGTGAGACTGGGAGGGGAATGGGATAAACTGGGAGTGACTGGGGAGGGACTGGGAGGGAGACTGGGGGGCTACTGGTGAAACTGGGAGAGACTGGGAGGGACTGGGAGCCAAACTGGGAATACTGGGAAGGACTGGGAGGGACTGGGAATAGGCTGGGGGGAAGACTGGGGGGCTACTGGAGGGACTGGGACAAACTGGGAGGGGACTGGAGGGAATTGGGATATACTGGGAGGGGAATGGGTTATACTGGGATATACTGGGAGGGACTGGGAGGGGAATGGGTTATACTGGGATAGACTGGGAGGGACTGGGAGGGGAATGGGTTATACTGGGAGGGACTGGGAGGGGAATGGGTTATACTGGGATAGACTGGGAGGGGAATGGGTTATACTGGGATATACTGGGAGGGGAATGGGTTATACTGGGATAGACTGGGAGGGGAATGGGTTATACCGGGATAGACTGGGATAGACTGGGAGGGGAATGGGTTATACTGGGATATACTGGGATAGACTGGGAGGGGAATGGGTTATACTGGGATAGACTGGGATAGACTGGGAGGGGAATGGGTTATACCGGGATAGACTGGGAGGGAATGGGTTATACTGGGATAGACTGGGAGGGGAATGGGTTATACTGGGATATACTGGGATAGACTGGGAGGGGAATGGGTTATACTGGGATAGACTGGGAGGGGAATGGGTTATACTGGGATAGACTGGGAGGGGAATGGGTTATACTGGGATATACTGGGATAGACTGGGAGGGGAATGGGTTATACCGGGATAGACTGGGATAGACTGGGAGGGGAATGGGTTATACCGGGATAGACTGGGAGGGGAATGGGTTATACTGGGATATACTGGGATGGACTGGGAGGGGAATGGGTTATACTGGGATATACTGGGAGGGGAATGGGTTATACTGGGATATACTGGGAGGGGAATGGGTTATACTGGGAGGGGAATGGGTTATACTGGGATATACTGGGAGGGGAATGGGTTATACTGGGATATACTGGGAGGGGAATGGGTTATACTGGGATATACTGGGATATACTGGGAGGGAAATGGGTTATACTGGGATATACTGGGAGGGAGACTGGGGGGACTGGGAGGGACTGGGATAAATTGGAATGGACTGGGGGGCACTGGGGGGCTACTGGTGAGACTGGGAGGGGAACTGGGGGTTTTGGGGTTTCTGGGGGGGTTTGGGGTATTTTTGGGCTATTTTTGGCTATTTTTGGGGTGAATTGGGGTTTTTTGGGGTGATTTGGGGTATTTTTGGGATGAATTTTTGGGGTGATTTGGGGTATTTTTGGGGTGAATTGGGGTTTTTTGGGGGTGATTTGGGGTATTTTGGGGGGTTTTTTTTGGGTGATTGGGGTTTTTTTTGGTTTTTTTTTTGGAGTGATTGGGGGTATTTTTGGGCTGTTTTGGGGTATTTTGGGGGTATTTTTGGGGTGAATTGCGGTATTTTGGGGGTATTTTTGGGGTATTTTTGGGGTATTTTTGGGGTATTTTTGGGATATTTTGGGGATATTTTGGGGTATTTGGCCCCCCCTGAGGCCGTTGCTGTCCCCTCCCCCACAGAAGGCCCTGCAGCGCCTGGTGAGCGGCGCCCTCAGCTGGGGACAAGGTGAGGGGGGCACGGGGTCACCTGGGGTCACCTGGGGGGGGGCACGGGGTCACCTGGGGTCACCTGGGGGGGCACGGGGTCACCTGGGGTCACCTGGGGGGGGCACGGGGTCACCTGGGGGGGTTCATTGTCACCTGGGGGGGTCCCCACTGTCACCTGGGGTCACCTGGGGGGGGACACGGGGTCACCTGGGGTCACCTGGGGGGTCCCCAATGTCACCTGGTGTCACCTGAGGGCGTCTGTTGTCACCTGGGTCACCTGAGGGGGTTCATTGTCACCTGGGGGGGTTGTGATGTCACCTGGGGGTGTCCCCAGTGTCACCTTGGAGGGGTCCCGCTGTCACCTGATGTCACCAGGGAGGGCCTGGTGTCACCTGGGGGGGGTCCCCAATGTCACCTGGGTCACCTGAGGGGGTTCATTGTCACCTGGGGGGGTCCTGGTGTCACCTGGGGACAAGGTGAGGGGGGGCAGTGTCACCTGGGGGGTGTTCAGTGTCACCTGGTGTCACCTGGGGTTGTCCAATGTCACCTGGGTGTCCCCAGTGTCACCTTGGAGGGGTCCCGCTGTCACCTGATGTCACCTGATGTCACCAGGGAGGGCCTGGTGTCACCTGGGGGGGGTCCCCAATGTCACCTGGGTCACCTGGGGGGGTCCTGATGTCACTTGTGAGGGTCCTGGTGTCACCTGGGGGGGGTCCCCAATGTCACCTGGGGACAAGGTGAGGGGGGGCAGTGTCACCTGGGGGTGTCCATTGTGACCTGGTGTCACCTGGGGGGGTCCAGTGTCACATGGGGGGTGTCCCCAATGTCCCCTGGGTGTCCCCTGGGTGTCCCCTGGGTGTCCCCAATGTCCCCTGGGTGTCCCCAATGTCCCCATTGTCCCCTGGGTGTCCCCATTGTCCCCAATGTCCCCTGGGTGTCCCCAATGTCCCCTGGGTGTCCCCATTGTCCCCAATGTCCCCTGGGTGTCCCCAATGTCCCCATTGTCCCTTGGGTGTCCCCTGGGTGTCCCCATTGTCCCCTGGGTGTCCCCATTGTCCCCTGGGTGTCCCCAATGTCCCCTGGGTGTCCCCAATGTCCCCTGGGTGTCCCCATTGTCCCCAATGTCCCCTGGGTGTCCCCAATGTCCCCATTGTCCCCTGTGTTCCAGAGCCCCCCCTGAAGCCCCCCCGGCAGCGCTGGTGTTGGGGACCCCGGCCTGAGGGCGGCCCGGTGAGTGACCAGTGCAAACCAGTTCAACATCCCAGTCCATCCCAGTCCATCCCAGTCCATCCCAGTTCCCCCAGTCCCATCCTAATCCCCTCCCAGTCCCTCCCAGTATATTCCAGTATATCCCGGTGCCCCCCCCAGTCCTTGCCAGTATAACCCAGTTCCATCCCAGTCACTCCGAGTTCATCCCAGGCCCTCCCAGTATATCCCAGTTTATTTCCCAGTCCATCCCAATATATCCCAGTATATCCCAGTGCCCCCCAATCCCCTCCCAGTTTATCCCAGTTTATTTCCCAGTCCCCCCCACTCCCTCCCAGTCCATCCCAGTATATCCCAGTCTCCTCCCAGTCTCCTCCCAGTTCATCCCAGTTCAGCCCAGTCACTCCAAGTTCATCCCAGTCCCTCCCAGTATATCCCAATTTATTCCACTTTATTTCCCAGTCCATTCCAGTCCGTCCCAGTCTCTCCCAGTATATCCCAACTCACTTCCCAGTCCCTACCAGTTCCTCCCAGTTCAGCCCAGTGCCCTTCCCAGTCCCCCCTAGTCCATCCCAGTATAACCCAGTGTATTCAGATTTCTCACCCAGTTCACTCCCAGTCCCCTCCCAGTATATCCCAGTTTATCCCAGTACATCTCAGTTCACTCCCAGTCCCGCCCAGTTCAGCCCAGTCCATCCTTGTTCACACCAGTACAGACCAATCCAGCCCAGTTCAGCATCCCAGTCCATCCCAGTTTAGCCCAGTATATCCCAGTCTCCTCCCAGTCACTACAAGTTCATCCCAGTCTCTCCCAGTTCAGCCCAGTATATCCCAGTTTATTTCCCAGTCCCTCCCAGTGCCCCCCAATCCCCTCCCAGTCCCTCCCAGTTTATTCCAGTTTATTTCCCAGTCCTTCCCAGTATATCCCAGTTTATTTCCCAGTATATCCCAGTTTATTTCCCAGTATATCCCAGTATATCCCAGTTTATTTCCCAGTATATCCCAGTTTATTTCCCAGTTTATCCCAGTATATCCCAGTATATCCCAGTTTATTTCCCAGTTTATTTCCCAGTATATCCCAGTTTATTTCCCAGTATATATTTCCCAGTATATCCCAGTATATCCTGGTTTATTTCCCGGTATATCCCAGTATATTCCAGTATATCCCGGTTCATTTCCCAGTATATCCCAGTTTATTTCCCAGTATATCCCAGTATATCCCAGTTTATTTCCCAGTTTATCCCGGTTTATTTCCCAGTGTATCCCAGTTTATATCCCAGTATATCCCAGTCCCTCCCAGTATATCCCAGTTTATTTCCCAGTATATCCCAGTATTTCCCGGTTTATTTCCCAGTATATCCCAGTTTATATCCCAGTATATCCCAGTATATCCCAGTTTATTTCCCAGTATATCCCAGTATATCCCAGTCCATCCCAGTTTATATCCCAGTATATTTCCCAGTCCATTTCCCAGTTTATTTCCCAGTATATCCCAGTATATCCCAGTATATCCCAGTGTATCCCAGTCCATCCCAGTCCCTCCCAGTATTTCCCAGTCCATCCCAGTATTTCCCAGTTTATCCCAGTATATTTCCCAGTTTATTTCCCAGTATATCCCAGTATATCCCAGTTTATTTCCCAGTATATCCCAGTTTATTTCCCAGTTATTTCCCAGTATATCCAGTTATCCAGTCCATCCCAGTATATCCCAGTTTATTTCCCAGTTTATTTCCCAGTATATCCCAGTTTATATCCCATATATTTCCCAGTATATCCCAGTATTTCCAGTCCATCCCAGTTATTTCCAGTTTATTTCCAGTATTTCCCAATATATCCCAGTCCATCCAGTTATTTCCCAGTATATCCCAGTTTATATCCATATATCCCAGTTTATTTCCCAGTTTATCCCAGTCCATCCCAGTTTATTTCCCAGTATATCCCAGTTTATATCCCAGTATATCCCAGTTTATTTCCCAGTTTATTTCCCAGTATATCCCAGTTTATTTCCCAGTATATCCCAGTATATCCCAGTCCATCCCAGTTTATATCCCAGTATATTTCCCAGTATATCCCAGTATATCCCAGTTTATTTCCCAGTTTATTTCCCAGTATATCCCAGTATATCCCAGTTTATTTCCCAGTATATCCCAGTTTATTTCCCAGTATATCCCAGTGTATCCCAGTCCATCCCAGTCCCTCCCAGTATTTCCCAGTCCATCCCAGTCCATCCCAGTTTATTTCCCAGTATATCCCAGTTTATATCCCAGTCCCTCCCAGTCCCTCCCAGTCTGTGCTGACCCCGATTTCCCCCCAGGTTTGGGAGCCCATGGGGGGCCCGGGGGGGGCCCTGGAGCAGCTGCAGCTCAGCAGGTGAGGGGGGGGGACCCCAAAAATGGGGAGGGGACCCCAAAAATGGGGAGGGGACCCCAAAAATTGGGGAGGGGACCCCAAAAACTGGGGGATCCAACAGGGGAGGGGACCCAAAAATGGGGGTCCCAACAGGGGAGGGGACCCAAAAATGGGGGTCCCAAAATGGGGGGGGACACCCCAGAAATTGGGAGGGGGACCCCAAAATTTGAGGGGAGAACCCAAATAATTGGGGGGGGATCCCAAAAAATTGGGGGATCAAAAAAATGGGAGGGACCCCAAAAACCGGGGGGGGGACGAACGGACATCCCAGAAATGGGGGGATCCCAAAAATTGGGGGGTGGGACCCCAAAAAATGGGAGGGGGATCCAAAAATGGGGGGGATCAAAAAATTGGGGGGGGGAGGGTGGGGGGTCTCAAAAATGGAGAGGGACCCCAAAAAGTGCCGGGTTTCATTTTTGGGGTTCAGGGAACTCCCCAAACCCCAGGGGCTCTTTCGGGGATTATGGGGGGGCATTGGGGCCCCTTTTTGGGGTTCAGGGCTCCATTTTGGGGTTCAGGGCTCCATTTGGGTTCATTTCGCCATTTTTGGGCTCCATTTTTGGCTCCATTTTCGGGATTCAGGGGGGTTTTTGGGTTCCATTTTTGGGCTCCCTGGCTCCATTTTGGCTCCATTTCTCCATTTTTTGTGTCCATTTCTCCCTCTTTGGGCTCCATTTCTCCATTTTTGGGCTCCATTTGGGGTCCATGGTTCCATTTTTGGGCTCCATTTTTGGGCACCATTTTTGGGGTCCCTGGCTCCATTTTGGGCTCCATTTTGGGTCCATTTCTCCATTTTTGTCTCCATTTTTGGGGTTCATTTCTCCATTTTTGTCTCCATTTCTCCATTTTTGGGCTCCATTTTTTGGGTCCATTTCTCCATTTTTGGGCTCCATTTTTTGGGTCCATTTCTCCATTTTTGTCTCCATTTCTCGGGTTCATTTCTCCATTTTTGTCTCCATTTTTGTGCTCAATTTCTCCATTTTTGCTCCATTTCTCCCTTTTTGTCTCCATTTCTCCATTTTTGCTCCATTTTTGTGTCCATTTCTCCATTTTTGTGTCCATTTCTCCATTTTTGTCTCCATTTTTGGGGTCCATTTCTCGATTTTTGTCTCCATTTTTGGGTCCATTTCTCCATTTTTGCTCCATTTTTGTGTCCATTTCTCCATTTTTGTGTCCATTTCTCCATTTTGTCTCCATTTCTCCATTTTTGGTTCCATTTCTCCATTTTTGTGTCCATTTCTCCATTTTGTCTCCATTTCTCCATTTTTGGGGTTCATTTCTCCATTTTTGTCTCCGTTTTTGGGGTTCATTTCTCCATTTTTGTCTCCATTTCTCCATTTTTGGGGTCCATGGTTCCATTTTTGGGTTCATTTCTCCATTTTTGGGTTCCATTTTTGGGTTCCATTTTTGGGCTCCATTTCTCCATTTTGGGCACCATTTTTGGGGTTCATTTCTCCATTTTGTGTCCATTTCTCCATTTTTGTCTCCATTTCTCGGGTTCATTTCTCCATTTTTGGGTCCATTTCTCCATTTTTGTCTCCATTTTTGGGGTCCATTTCTCCATATTTGGGCTCCATTTCTCCATTTTTGCTCCATTTCTCGGGTTCATTTCTCCATTTTTTGTGCTCAATTTCTCCATTTTTGCTCCGTTTCTCCCTTTTTGCTCCATCTCTCCCATTTTTGCTCCATTTCTCCATTTTTGCTCCATCTCTCCCTTTCCCCCTCCCCAGCGAGGCGCCCCCGGCCGAGGAGCTCGAGTTGGTGGCCGAGGTTCGCGTGGCCCCGGGGGGGGCGGGGCTGGCGGCGGCCTCGGGGCTGCTGCGCCGGGAGCGGCCCTGGAGCGCCCCCAAAGCAGGTGCGGGGAATTTGGGGGGATTTTGGGATTTTTTGGGATTTTTTGGGATTTTTTGAATGGATTTTGAGGGGATTTGGGTGGCCGATATTGGGGGGCTCGGGCTCCTGTGCAGGGAGCGGCCCTGGAGCGCCCCCAAAGCAGGTGCGGGACATTTGGGGGATTCGGGGGTTTGGGGGGATTTGGGGGATTTTGGGGATTTTTTGGGATTTTTTGAATGGATTTTAAGGGGATTTGAGGGTTTGGGTGGCCGATATTGGGGGGCTCGGGCTGCTGCGCCGGGAGCGGCCCTGGAGCGCCCCCAAAGCAGGTGGGGGAAATTTGGGGGGATTTGGGGGAATTTGGGGAGATTTTTGGGGGGATTTTTGGGATTTTTGGGATTTTTTGGGGTGATTTGAGGTGATTTTGGGAGGATTTGGATGGATTTTGGGGGTGATTTTGGGGGGTTTGAAGATGGATAGGGAGATTTGGGCAGATTTTGGGGATTTTTGGGGGGATTTTTGGGGGATTTTGGGGATTTTTGGGGTGATTTGGGGTGGATTTGGGGGATTTTTGGGGGATTTTTGAATGGATTTTGAGGGATTTGGTGGCTGAGGTTTGCATGCTGATCTTGGGGGGCTCGGGGCTCCTGCACAGGGAGCAGCCCTGGAGCACCCCCAAAGCAGGTGGGGGGAAATTTGGGGGATTCGGGGGATTTTGGGGGATTTTTGGGATTTTTTGAGTGGATTTTGAGGAGATTTGGGAGAATTTTGGGGGGATTTTTGGGGAATTTTTTGGGATTTTTGGGGGGATTTGGGGGGGATTTGGTGGGTTCTGGGAGGATTTGGGGTGATTTTTGAGGGATTTTGGGGTGATTTGAGGGGGTTTTGGGGGATTTTTGCAGGGATTTTTGGGATTTTGGGGGAATTTTTGGGGAGATTTTTGGGGTGATTTGGGTGGGTTTTGGGGGATTTAAGGGATTTTGGGTGCATTTGATGGGACTTTTGGGGTGATTTTGGGGGGATTTTTGGGGTGATTTGAGGGGGTTTTGGGGGATTTTGAGGGGATTTTTGGGGGGATTTTGGGGGGATTTGGGTGGGATTTTTGGGGGGATTTGAGGGGATTTTTGGGGTGATTTTGGGGGGATTTTTGGGGTGAATTGGGGGGAATTTGAGGGGATTTTGGGGGCATTTTTGGGGTGATTTTGGGGGAATTTTGGGGGATTTTTGGGGTGATTTAGGTGGGTTTTGGGGGGATTTGGGGGGTTTGGGTTGCCAGTCTGGGGGCCTCGGGGCTCCTGCACAGGGAGCGGCCCTGGAGCGCCCCCAAAGCAGGTGGGGGGAAATTTGGGGGGATTCAGGGGATTTTGGGGGATTTTTGGGATTTTTTGAGTGGATTTTGAGAGGAATTTGGGGGGATTTTTGGGGAATTTTTTTGGGATGTTTGGGGGGATTGTTGGGGGATTTGGGTGGGTTCTGGGAGGATTTGAGGGGATTTTGGGGGGATTTTTGGGGGGGATATTTGGGGATTTTTGGGGGACTTTTGGGGGATTTTTGGGGTGATTTGGGTGGGTTCTGGGGGGATTTAAGGGGATTTTGGGGGCATTGGAGGGGATTTTTGGGGTGATTTTGGGGGGATTTTTGAGGGATTTTTGGGGTGATTTGAGGGGGTTTTGGGGGGATTTTTGAGGGGATTTTGGGGGAATTTTGAGGTGATTTTTGGAGGATTTGAGGGGATTTTGGGGGGTTTGTGTGGCCGATCTGGGGGAGCCTCGGGGCTCCTGCGCAGGGAGCGGCCCTGGAGCGCCCCCAAAGCAGATGCGGGAAATTTGGGGGCATGTTGGGGGGATTTTGGGGGGGATTTTGGGGGAATCTGGGGGGATTTGGGGGGATTTTTGGGGTGATTTTTGGGGAGATTTTGGGGGAATTTTTGGGGATTTTTGGGGGGATTTTTGGGGGATTTTTGAGGGATTTTTGGAGTGATTTTGGGGGATTTTTGGGGTGAATTGGGGGATTTTGGGGGCTTTTTGGGGGATTTTTGGGGGATTTTGGGGGGATTTGGGTGGGATTTTTGGGGGGATTTGAAGGATTTTTGGGGTGATTTTGGGGGATTTTTGGGGTGATTTAGGTGGGTTTTGGGGGATTTAAGGGGATTTTGGGGGGATTTGGGGGATTTTGGGGGGATTTTGGGGGATTTTGGGGAATTTCTGGGGGATTTTTGGGGGCTTTTGGGGCTTTTGGGGGATTTTGGGGAGATTTGAGGAGTTTTTGGGGGGATTTTGGGATTTTTGGGATTTTTTGAATGGATTTTGAGGGGATTTGGGTGGCAATATTGGGGGGCTCGGGGCTCCTGCACAGGGAGCGGCCCTGGAGCGCCCCCAAAGCAGATGCGGGATTTTGGGGAAATTTGGGGGATTTGGGGGCTTTTGGGAGGATTTGGGGGGGATTTTTGGGGGGATTTGGGTGGGTTTTGGGGAGATTTGAGGGGATTTTGGGGGATTCTGAACAGGTTTGGGGGCATTTCGGGGTGATTTTGGGAGGGTTTGGGGAGATTTTGAGGGATTTTGGGGAGATTTTTGGGGAGATTTTTGGGGTTTTGGGTGGGTTTTGGGATTTTGGGGTTTTTGGGGGGATTTGGGGATTTTGGGAGGATTTGGATGGATTTTGGGGGTGATTTTGGGGGTTTTGAAGATGTATGGGGAGATTTGGGCAGATTTTGGGGAGATTTTGGGCTTTTGGGGGATTTTGGGGATTTTTGGGGTGATTTGGGTGGGTTTTGGGGTGATTTGAGGGGATTTTGGGGAGATTTTGAGGGATTTTGGGGATCCTGGATGGATTTTGGGGGGAATTTGGGGGTTTTGGGTGGATTTTGGGGGGATTTGGATGGGTTTGAGGGATTTGAGGGGATTTTAGGAGAATTTTGGGAGGGTTTGGGTGGATTCTGGGGGAATTTTGAGGGGATTTTGGGGGATTCTGAAGAGATTTGGGGGCATTTTGGGATGGATTTTGGGGGGTTTTGAAGAGGTTTGGGGAGATTTTGGGGTAATTTTGGGAGGATTTGGGGGGATTTTGGTTGGGATTTCAGAGGGTTTTGGGAGCTTTTGAGGGATTTTGGGGTCCTGGATGGATTCTGGGCGGTTGGGTGGATTTTGGGGGGATTTGGGGGGGTTTGGGGGAATTTTGGGAGGATTTGAGGGGATTTTGGGGGATGTGGGTGGATGAGGTTCATTTGGCAGAAATGGGGGATTTAGGGTGGAAATGGGAATGTAGGCTGGAAATGGGATTTTTGGCTGGAAATGTGGGATTTAGATAGAAATGGGATTTTTTGGCTGGAAATGGGGAATTTAGATAGAAATGGGGAATTTAAGCAGAAATGGGTTTTTTTGGCTGGAAATGGGGAATTTCAGCAGAAATGGGGTTTTTTGGCTGGAAATGGGGAATTTAGGCAGGAATTGAGGAATTTTGTCTGGAAATGGGATTTTTTGGGGACATCTTTATAGGACTTAGGCTGGAAATGGGGAATTTAAGCAGAAATGGGGTTTTTTGGCTGGAAATGGGGATTTAAGCAGAAATGGGTTTTTTGGCTGGAAATGGGGAATTTAGGCTGGAAATGGGGAATTTAGGCTGGAAATGGGGAATTTAGATAGAAATGGGGATTTTAGGCTGGAAATGGGGAATTTAGATAGAAATGGGGAATTTAAGATAGAAATTGGGTTTTTTGGCTGGAAATGGGGAATTTAGATAGAAATGGGGATTTTTGGCTGGAAATGGGGAATTTAGATAGAAATTGGGAATTTTTGGCTGGAAATGGGGAATTTAGATAGAAATGGGATTTTTTGGCTGGAAATGGGGAATTTAAGCAGAAATGGGTTTTTTGGCTGGAAATGGACAATTTAGGCTGGAAATGTGGGATTTAGGCTGGAAATGTGGGATTTAGATAGAAATGGGATTTTTTGGCTGGAAATGTGGGATTTAGATAGAAATGGGGATTTTTGGCTGGAAATGTGGGATTTAGATAGAAATGGGTTTTTAGGCTGGAAATGGGGAATTTAAGCAGAAATGGGGATTTTTGGCTGGAAATGTGGGATTTAGATAGAAATGGGGTTTTTTGGCTGGAAATGGGGAATTTAGATAGAAATGGGGATTTTTGGCTGGAAATGGGTTTTTTTAGCAGAAATTTGCTATTTTTTGCTGACACCTTCCTTCCCCCCCCCCCACTCTCTCTTCCCCCCCCCGCCCCCCCCAGGCCGCCCCCCCCGCCCCTCCCCCCGCCGCTGGCGCGCGCCCGGGGGTCCCCCCGCCCCCCCCGGCCCCCCCGCCGGGACCCCCCCGGCCCCGCCCCTCCCCCACCGGACCCGCCGCGCCCCTCCCCCCACCCCGGGCCGGCCCCGCCGCCCCCGCGGGCCCCGAGCGGCGGCTCCGGGCGGGGGGGGCCCGGCGGGACCCCCGGGGCAGCCCCAGCCCCCCCCCCAGCAGCAGCAGCAGCAGCCGCCCCCTGCCCAGAGCCGCACCCACCCCCCCGAAAAGGCCGACTCTTCCTCCTCATCCTCATCCTCATCCTCCTCCTCCTCGTCCTCTTCTTCCTCCTCCCGCTCTTCCTCCTCGTCCGCCTCCTCTTCCTCGGGCCCCCCCGCCGGGCCCGGCTCGGCCCGGCCCCGCTCGCCCTCCCTGGATATTTATGATCCTTTCCACCCCACCGACGAGGAGAACCCGGCGCTGGGGGCAGCGGGAGCAGGAGGAGGAGGAGGAGGAGGAGGAGGAGGAGCAGCCCCGGATTTTGGTTACGGCAGCGGCGCCGCCTCCTCTTCCTCGCCGGGCAAAGAGGCCGAAGGGCGGCAGGACCAGAAGTACGATCCCTTCGACCCCACGGGCTCCAACCCCAGCTCGTCGCGCAGCAGCCCCAGCCCCGAGGAGGAGGAGGAGGAGGAGGAGGAAGAGGAGGAGGAGGAGGAGGAGGAGGAGGAGGAGGATGAGGAGGAGGAGGAAGAGGAGGAGGAGGAAGAGGCGGCGGCGCTGCTGCCGGACGTCTCGCACAGCATCAGCCGCATCTCGGAGACCTTGGCCGGCATCTACGACGACAACAGCCTGAGCCAGGACTTCGAGAAGGACCCGGAGCCGCCCAAAACGCCTCCCAACCCCGCCGGCGCCGACTCCACCTTGCCCGAGGAGGAGGATGAGGATGAGGACGAGGAGGAGGAGGACGAGGAGGAGCGCGAGGAAGGCTCCGAGCCGCGCCGCGCCCCGCCCGAGCCGCGCCGCCGCGTGTTCGTGGTGGATGTGGGCGGCAAAGGGCGCGCCGAGAGCGAGGCGCACCCCAAGCTGGACGGGAAGCTCTCCTTGGAGGTGGTGACGCCCGGCAACCCCAAAGCGCCCCAAAACCCAACGGCGGCGGCGGCGGCGGCGGCACCGCCACAACCCCGCGGCACCACCCCAAAACCGGGCCGGCACCGCGGGCGCCGCGAGTGGGGCCCGGCCGGCGACTCGGAGATCGAGGAGGGCGAGATCGTGCAGCCGGAGGAGGAGCGCTTCAGCCCGCTCAGGGTTTTCCGCGCTGCCGGAGGTGGAGCTGGAGGCGGCGGAGGAGCCGCCAACGCCGGCGCCGCCCGAGGCCGCGCTCCGGAACCGCGGGCGCCGCGTCTGCCCGAGGGCGGCGACGATTTCCTGTCGCTCCACGCCGATTCCGACGAAGAAGCCGATTTCGGTGCCGAGTCCCAACCGGACCCGCGTTGGAAAAGCGGCAGCGGCAGCGGCGGCGGCAGCGGCTCCGATCTGAGGAGGAAAATCCTCAGCCAGCGGCGGCTCCGCGCTCCGCCCTCACCGCGTTCGCCGTCGGCCGCGTCCAGGAAGAAATCCAAGCGCTCCCGCGAACGCGGCGGCTCCGGCGGCGCCTGGGCGGGCGCCAAGAAGGCTCCGGAGCCGGCGCCCAAATCCAAGGAGCGGCACCGGCGCCGGGGGTCGCGCTCGCGGTCGCGCCGGCGCTCGTGGTCGCGGCGCTCTCGCTCCAGGGAGAAGCGGCGGCGGCGGCGCTCGGGCAGCTCCGGGCGCTCGCGGCACAAGGACAAACACCGCGGCGAGAAGAAGAAGAAGAAGCAGCGCTCGAGGTCCCGGGAGCGCCGCGGGTCGCGGAGAGGGGACGGCGGCGACGGGAAGGCGGCGGAGAAGGGCGAGGCGTCGCGGCGGCGCGTGGTGCCGCCCTCGGTGCAGGAGCTGAACGATTCCGACCTGTTCGCCATCAAACGAACCATCACGGTGAGCCGGCGCGCCGCCACGCCCGAGCCCAAGCGCGAGGTGCTCTACGATTCCGAAGGGCTGAGCTTTGAGGGGTTCTCGGACCGCGAGCACGCCGAGTTCCCGGCGAGGAAAACCGAGGTGAGAGCGGCGGCGGAAACGGGGAAAAAGGAGAAGGAGAGAAAACGGAGCCGCCCCGAGGAGAGGCCGGCGGGGAGGGAGAAATACAAGAAAAAATTCAAGGATTACACCGAGCCCGCCGCGGCCGAGAGCGGGAAAAGCAAAGAGAAACAACGGGAGAAAAGCAGGAAGGGCAAAACGGGCGGCGGCCACAAGGAGGGCGCGGAGGCGGCGGCGCCCAAAGCGGCCGCGGCGCTGCCCAGGAAGGTGAAGCTGCAGTCCAAGGTGTCGGTGCTGATCCGCGAGGGCGTCAGCTCCACCACCAGCGCCCCCAGCGCCGCCAAGGACGGCGGAGGAGGCGGCGGCAGCGCCGGGATCGGTGTGAAATTCGCCCGCGACGCCGAGAGCCGCGCGGCGTTCCTGAAACCCGAGGAAAAAGCGGAAAAAGCCGCGCCCAAAAACGACGGGGGACAACCCCGAGAGCCCGCGAAACCCCGCAAGGTGAAACCGCCCAAGGGCAAGGGCGGCGTGAAGAAAGTCAAGGTGAAAGCCAAGGGCGAGGCGAGGAAGAAGAGGAAGGCCAAGGTGAAGAGCGGCGGCGGCGGCGCCGCGCTGAAGAAATCCAAGGCCGACAGCCAAAGCGCCGCCACCCCCCCGCTCCGTTTGCCCCCCAAACCCGAGCCCGCCTGGTCGGGCTCTGAAAAATCCACGGGGGGAACCCCAAAACCCCCGAGCCCCCCATCCCCGGCCGCCCCGGTCACCCCCAAAGCCACCGCGGGCACCGCGGGCGCCGCGGCCGAGCGGGAGCTGACGCCGGACTCGCAGACCGTGGACAGCAGCTGCAAAACCCCCGACGTGTCCTTCCTGCCCGAGGAGGGCGCCGGGGCAGCGCCCCCGGGGCTGGGCACCGACGGGACGGGCCCGGGGGACGCGCCCGGGGGGGAGCCCGAGGCCGACAGCCGGAGCGAGGGCAAGGACGAGCCGGGCAGGGCGGCAACGGCGGCAACGGCGGGGACGGGGACGGGGACGGCGGGGCCGTGGAGCCTGCAGGGCGGCGTGGACTGCGCCACCAGCGGCGTGCTGGCACGTACGTGGTGATTTTGGGGAGTCCCCAAGTTTTTAGAGGGGTTTTGGGGTGTATTGATGGTTTTTTGGGGATGGTTTTGAGGGTTTTTTTGGGGGGTTTTTGAGGGGGTTTTTGGGGCCATGGAGCCTGCAGGGCGGCCTGGGCTGCGCCACCAGCGGCGTGCTGGCACGTACGTGGCACTTTGGGGGGTCCTGGTGGGTTTTGGGGGGTTTTGGGGTGTATTGGTGGTTTTTTGGGGGGCTTTTTTGGGGTTTTTGAGGGGATTTTTTGGGGGCATGGAGCCTGCAGGGCGGCCTGGGCTGCGCCACCAGCGGCGTGCTGGCACCCAGGTGGCACTTTGGGGGGTTCCCCAAGTTTTTAGGGGGGTTTTGGGGTGTATTGATGTTTTTTTGGGGTTTTTGTGGGTTTTTTTTGGGGTTTTTTTGGGGTTTTGGGGGGTTTTTTTGGGTTTTTTTTGGGGTTTTGGGGGGTTTTTGAGGGGGTTTTTGGGGACATTGAGCCTGCAGGGCGGCGTGGACTGCGCCACCAGCGGCGTGCTGGCACGTACGTGGCGATTTTGGGGGGTTCCCCAAGTTTTTAGGGGGGTTTTGGGGTGCATTGATGTTTTTTTGGGGTTTTTTTTGGAGTTTTTTTGCGGTTTTGGGGGGGTTTTTGAGGGGGTTTTTGGGGGGTATAGAGCCTGCAGGGCGGCGTGGACTGCGCCACCAGCGGCGTGCTGGCACGTACGTGGCACTTTTGGGGGTTTTGAGGGGGTCCCCAAGTTTTTGGGGGGGTTTTGAGGTGGTTTTGGGTTTTTTGGGGTTTTTGGGGGGTTTTTGAGGGGGTTTTTGGGGGCCATGGAGCCTGCAGGGCAGCGTGGGCTGCGCCACCAGCGGCGTGCTGGCACCCAGGTGGCACTTTGGGGGGTTTTTAGGAGATTTTGGGGGTCCCCAAGTTTTTACGGGGGTTTTGGGGTGGTTTTAGGGTTTTTTGGGGTTTTTTTGGGGGTTTTTGAGGGGTTTTTTTGGGGTTTTTTGAGGGGGTTTTTGGAGATATGGAGCCTGCAGGGTGGCCTGGGCTGCGCCACCAGCGGCGTGCTGGCACCCAGGTGGCACTTTGGGGGATTTTTAGGAGATTTTGGGGGGTCCCCAAGTTTTTAGAAGGGTTTTGGAATGTATTGATGTTTTTTTGGGGTTTTTGAGGGGTTTTTTGAGGGGTTTTTGAGGGGGTTTTTGGGGGCATGGAGCCTACAGGGTGGCCTGGGCTGCGCCACCAGCACCCAGGTGGCACTTCTGGGGTGTCCCCAAGTTTTTTAGGGGGGTTTTGGGGAAGTTTTTGAGGGATTTTGGGATGTCCCGACATTTTTTCGGGGTGTTTGGGGTGGTCCTGATGGTTTCTTGGAGGGTTTTTGTGGGGTTTTCGGGGATTTTTTTGATGTTTTTTTGGGGGGAGTTTTGGGGTGTCCCTGAAGTTTTTGGGGACATTTTTGGGGACATTTTTGGGGACATTTTTGGGCTGTCCCTTGGTGTTTAACGTGACATTTTTGGGGTCTTGTGTTGGCACATGGGTGACATTTTTGGTGACATTTTGTGCACATTTTGGGGACATTTTTGGGGACATTTTGGGGTGTCCCCTTGGTGTTTAATGGGGCGTTTTTGGGGTGTTGTGGTGGCACATTGATGACATTTTTGGGGACATTTTTGAGGATGTTTTTGAGGACACTTTTGGTGACATTTTGGGGACGTTTTTGAGGTGTCCCCATGGTGTTTAACAGGCTGTTTTTGGGGGGTTGTGTTGGCACATGGGTGACATTTTAGGGACATTTTTGGGGACATTTTTGGGGATATTTTGGGGTGCCCCATTGTGTTTAACAGGCTGTTTTTGGCGTGTTGTGGTGGCACATTGATGACATTTTTGGGGACATTTTTGAGGACATTTTTGGGGACATTTTGGGGACGTTTTTGGGGACGTTTTTGGGATGTTGTGTTGGCACATGGGTGACATTTTTGGGTACGTTTTTTAGGGTTTTGGTGGCACATAGGTGACATTTTTGGGGACATTTTTGGGGACATTTTGGGGGCGTTTTTGGGATGTTGTGTTGGCACATGGGTGACATTTTTGGGGACATTTTTTGGGGTTCTGTTGGCCCATTGGTGACATTTTTGGGGACATTTTTGGGATGTCCTCCCAGGGGTTACTGGGCTGTTTTTGTGGGGGTTGTGGTGGCACACGGGTGACATTTTTGGGGATGTCTTAGGGGAGGTTTTTGGGGGGGTTGTGTTGGCAGGTAGGTGACACTTTTTGGTGACATTTTTGGTGACACTTTTGGTGACATTTTTGGGGACATTTTTGTCTGTTTTGGTGTCCCCTCCCGGCAGTGACGGCGCTGCTGTTCAAGATGGAGGAGGCCAACCTGGCCAGCAGGGCCAAGGCACAGGAGCTGATCCAGGCCACCAACCAGGTGGGGACATTGGGGACAATGGGGACAATGGGACAATGGGGACATGGGGACAGTGGGGACAATGGGGACATTGGGGACAATGGGGACATTGGGGACAGTGGGGACATTGGGGACATTGGGGACATTGGGGACATTTGGGGACATTGGGGACAATGGGGACATTGGGGACAATGGGGACATTGGGACATTGGGACATTGGGGACATTTGGGGACATTGGGGACATTTGGAGCGTTGGGGACATTGGGGACATTGGGGACAATGGGACATTGGGGACATTGGGGACATTGGGGACAATGGGGACAATGGGACATTGGGGACAATGGGGACAATGGGGACAATGGGACATTGGGGACATTGGGGACATTGGGGACATTGGGACATTGGGGACATTGGGGACAATGGGGACATTGGGGACAATGGGGAACAATGGGACATTGGGGACAATGGGGACAATGGGACAATGGGGACATTGGGGACATTGGTGTCATTGGGGTCATTGGGGTCATTGGGGACATTGGGGACATTGGGGGACATTGGGGACAATGGGGACATGGAGGGACATTGGGGGACAATGGGGACATTGGGGGGACATTGGGGACATTTGGGGACAATGGGGACATTGGGGACATTGGGGACATTGGGGACAATGGGGACATTTGGGGACATTGGGGACATGGGGACATTGGGGACATTGGGGACAATGGGGACAATGGGGACACCCAGATTGGGGGGGACATGGGGACCTCCAAAGTGGGAGGGACACAGGGAGGGGACATGGGGGAGACACTGGGGGGACACCAGAGGGGACATGGGGAGGGGACACTGGGACACCAAGGGGGACACGGGGAAGGACATGGGGACATTGGGAGGGAGATTGGGGGTGCATGGGGACACTGGGGGGACATGGGGACACCCAGAGTGGGGGGGACATGGAGACAGGGGGAGGGGACACCAGGTGGGGACACTGGAGGGGACATTGGGGACAATGGGGACACCCAGAGTGGGGGGGACATTTTGGGGGGGGGGGGGACGGGACAAGGGGACACTGGAGGGGGGGACAACCCCTCCCCAAAATTCCCGACATTTTTAAATCTAATTTAATTTGATTTGATTTGATTTGATTTTGGTTTTTTGCAGATCCTGAGCCACAGCAAGGCCGCCCCTCCCCCCCTGGGCCCCCCCCAGGCCCCCCCCGGGGCCCCCCCGGGCCCCCCCCCGGTGCCCCCCCCGTACCTGCTGCCCCTGGGGGGGGGAGGGGCGGCCCCGGTGCCCCCAGGGCCCGGCCTGGGCGGGGACAGGAGGGACAGCGAGGGCCGGGGGGACAGCGACAAGGTGAGGGGGGACAGTGGGGACAGGGGGGACAGTGGGGACAGTGGGGACATTGGGGACACTGGGGACATTGGGGACAGTGGGGACATTGGGGACAATGGGGACATTGGGGACAGTGGGGACAGTGGGGACAGTGGGGACAGTGGGGGGATTTGGGACAGTGGGGACAGTGGGGACAGTGGGGACAGGAGGGACAGCGAGGGCCAGGGGGACAGCGACAAGGTGAGGGGGGACAGTGGGGACAGGGGGACAGCGACAAGGTGAGGGGACAGTGGGGACATTGGGGACATGGGGACATTGTGGGGACAGAGGGGACATTGGGGGGATTGGGGACATTGGGGACATTTGGGGACACGGTGGGGATTGAGGACATTGAGGGGACATTGGGGATTCGGGGACACTCAAGGGACATTGGGGGCATTGGGTGCCTTGGGGACATTGGGGGGGTTTGAGGACATTGGGGGACGTGAGCAGGACGGTGACCCCTGGTGACCTTTGGTGACCCCTGGTGCCCTTTGGTGACCCCGTGGTGACCCCTGGTGACCTTTGGTGACCCCGGTGCCCTTTGGTGCCCCCAGTACCTGAAGAAGCTGCACACGCAGGAGCGGGCGGTGGAGGAGGTCAAGCTGGCGATCAAACCCTTCTACCAGCGCAAGGACATCACCAAGGACGAGTACAAGGACATCCTGCGCAAGGCCGTGCACAAGGTACCCCAAAAACGGGGAAAATCCCCCCAAAAAACCCAAAAAATCCCCAAAAAAATCCCCTTAAAAATCCCCAAAAAAACCCCAGAAAAATCCCCCAAAAAATGAAAAAATCCCCAAAAAATCCCCTTAAAAATCCCCCAAAAAATGAAAAAAATCCCAAAAACATCCCCTTAAAATCCCCCAAAAATTCAAAAAAATCCCCAAAAAAATCCCCTAAAAATCCCCTAAAAATCCCCAAAAAACCCACCAAAAAAATCCTCCAAAAAATCCCCTTAAAAATCCCCTAAAAAATGAAAAAAATCCCCAATAAAATCCGCTAAAAAATGAAAAAAATCCCCAAAAAATCCCCTTAAAATCCCCCAAAAAAAGAAAAAAATCCCCAAAAAAATCCCCATAAAAATCCCCCCAAAAAATCCCCCAAAAATGAAAAAAATCCCCAAAAAAGTCCCCTTAAAAATCCCAAAAAAATCCCCTTAAAAATCCCCCAAAAAATGAAAAAATCCCCTTAAAAATCCCCTTAAAAATCCCCTTAAAAATCCAAAAAAATCCCAAAAATATCCCCAAAAATTCTCACCAAAAAAATCCTCCAAAAAATGAAAAAAAAATCCCCCAAAAAATCCTCCAAAACCCCAAGGCTGAGTACAAGGACATCCTGCGCAAGGCCGTGCACAAGGTACCCAAAAACAGGCAAAATCCCCCCAAAAAAACCCAAAAAATGAAAAAAATCCCCTAAAAAATCCCCTTAAAAATTCCCCAAAAAATCCCGTTAAAAATCCCCCAAAAAATGAAAAAAATCCCCTTAAAAATCCCCCAAAAAATGAAAAAAATCCCAAAAAAATCCCCTTAAAAATCCCCAAAAAACCCACCAAAAAATGAAAAAAAAATCCACCAAAAAATCCTCCAAAACCCCAAGGCTGAGTACAAGGACATCCTGCGCAAGGCCGTGCACAAGGTACCCAAAAACAGGCAAAATCCCCCCAAAAAACATCAAAAAATCCCCAAAAAAATCCCCTTAAAAATCCCAAAAAAAATCCCCTTAAAAATCCCCAAAAAATCCCCCCAAAAATGAAAAAATCCCCAAAAAAATCCCCTTAAAAATCCCAAAAAAATCCCCTTAAAAAACCCCAAAAAAATGAAAAAAATCCCCCAAAAATCCCCTTAAAAATCCCCTTAAAAATCCCCAAAAAATCCCCAAAAAACCCACCAAAAAATCCCCCAAAATTAAAAAAAAGTCCACCAAAAAATCCCCCAAAATTAAAAAAAAAAAAATCCACCAAAAAAATCCCCCAAAAAATCCTCCAAAACCCCAAGGCTGAGTACAAGGACATCCTGCGCAAGGCCGTGCACAAGGTACCCCAAAAACGGGGAAAATCCCCCCAAAAAACATCAAAAAATCCCCAAAAAAATCCCCTTAAAAATTCCCAAAAAAATCCCCTTTAAAATCCCCCAAAAAATGAAAAAAATCCCCAAAAAATCCCCTTAAAAATCCCCCAAAAAATGAAAAAAATCCCCAAAAAAATCCCCTTAAAAATCCCCTTAAAAATCCCCAAAAAACCCACCAAAAAAATCCTCCAAAAAATCCCCTTAAAAATCCCCTAAAAAATGAAAAAAATCCCCAATAAAAATCCGCTAAAAAATGAAAAAAATCGCCAAAAAATCCCCTTAAAATCCCCCAAAAAAATGAAAAAAATCCCCAAAAAACCCCCTAAAAATCCCCCCAAAAAATCCCCAAAAATGAAAAAAATCCCCAAAAAAGTCCCCTTAAAAATCCCCCAAAAATGTAAAAAATGCAAAAAAAAAATCCCCTTAAAAATTCCCAAAAAACCCACCAAAAAATCCTCCAAAATTAAAAAAAAATCCAGGAAAAAATCCCCCAAAATTAAAAAAAAAAAAATCCACCAAAAAAATCCACCAAAAAATCCTCCAAAGCCCTAAGGCTGAGTACAAGGACATCCTGTGCAAGGCTGTGCACAAGGTACCCAAAAACAGGCAAAATCCCCCCAAAAAACCCCCAAAAAAATCCCCCCAAAAATGAAAAGAATCCCCTTAAAAATCCCCCAAAAAATCCCCTTAAAAATCCCCAAAAAAATCCCCTTAAAAATCCCCAAAAAACCCCCTAAAAAATCCCCCAAAAAATGAAAAAAAACCCACAAAAAAATCCCCTTAAAAATCCCCAAAAAAACCCACCAAAAAATGAAAAAAAAATCCACCAAAAAATCCTCCAAAGCCCTAAGGCTGAGTACAAAGACATCCTGCGCAAGGCCGTGCACAAGGTACCCCAAAATGGGCAAAATCCCCCCAAAAAACCCAAAAAAATGAAAAAAATCCCCCAAAAAAATCCCCTTTAAAATCCCCAAAAAAACTCCCAGAAAAATCCCCCAAAAAATGAGAGAAAAATCCCAAAAAAAATCCCATTAAAAAATCCCAAAAAAATCCCCTAAAAAATCCCCCAAAAAAATAAAAAAATCCCCAAAAAAATCCACCCAAAAACCAAAAAAATCCCAAAAAAATCCCAAAAATTCCCAAAAAAAATCCCCCAAAAAATCCCCCAAAAATTGCAAAAAATCCCCCAAAAAATCCCCTTAAAAATCCCCAAAAAACCCACCAAAAAAATCCCCAAAAATCAAAAAAAAATCCCAAAAATTTCCCCTTAAAATCCCCAAAAAAATGAAAAAAAATCCCAAAAAAATCCCTTAAAAATCCCCAAAAAAACCCACCAAAAAAATGAAAAAAAAATCCACCAAAAAATCCTCCAAACCCTAAGGCTGAGTACAAAGACATCCTGCGCAAGGCCGTGCACAAGGTACCCCAAAAATGGGGAAAACCCCCCAAAAAAAACCCCAAAAAAACGAAAAAAATCCCCCAAAAAATCCCCAAAAAAATCCCCAAAAAAATCCCCCAAAAATGAAAAAAATCCCAAAAAAATCCCCTTAAAAATCCCCAAAAAACCCACCAAAAAATCCTCCAAAATTAAACAAAAAAATCCACCAAAAAAATCCCCCAAAAATCCTCCAAAACCCTAAGGCTGAGTACAAGGACATCCTGCGCAAGGCCGTGCACAAGGTACCCCAAAACGGGGAAAATCCCCCCAAAAAACCCCCAAAAAATGAAAAAAAAACCCCAAAAAACCCACCAAAAAATCCCCCAAAAAATGAAAAAAAATCCCAAAAAATTCCCCTCAAAAATCCCCAAAAAATTAAAAAAATCCCAAAAAAAATCCCCTTAAAAATCCCCAAAAAATTCCCACCGAAAAATGAAAAAAATCCCCTTAAAAATCCTCAAAAAAATGAAAAAAATCCCTAAAAATCCCCTTAAAAATCCCCAAAATATGAAAAAATCCCAAAAAAATCCCCTTAAAAATCCCCAAAAAACCCACCGAAAAAACCCCCAAAAAAATAAAAAAAATCCCCTTAAAATCCCCCCCAAAAAATCCCCTTAAAATCCCCCCAAAAAAATTTAAAAAAATCCCAAAAAAAATCCCCAAAAAATGAAAAAAATCCTAAAAAAATCCCCTTAAAAATCCCCAAAAATTCCCACCAAAAAAATCCTCCAAAAAATGAAAAAAAATCCACCAAAAAATCCTCCAAAACCCCAAGGCTGAGTACAAGGACATCCTGCGCAAGGCCGTGCACAAGGTACCCCAAAAATGGGCAAAATCACCCCAAAAAAACCCCCAAAAATAAAAAAAAAATCCCAAAAAAATCACCAAAAAATCCCTCAAAATTGCAAAAAATCCCAAAAATATCCCCTTAAAAATCTCCAAAAAAAACCCCACCAAAAAATGAAAAAAATCCTAAAAAAATCCCCTTAAAAATCCAAAAAAAAATCCACCAAAAAATGAAAAAAATCCTAAAAAAATCCCCTTAAAAATCCCCAAAAAACCCGCCAAAAAATCCCCCAAAAATAAAAAAAAATCCCCCAAAAAATCCCCCAAAAAAAAAAAAAAATCCCAAAAAATCCCCAAATAATCCCCAAAAATTACCCCCAAGAAATTCCCGAAACATATTCCCAAAAATCCCCCAAAACACCGAAAAAATTTTAAAAATCCCCAAAATCCCCAGAAATTTTCCCCAAAAAATCACCCCAAAATCCCCAAATATACCAAAACAAAAATATAACAAAAAATATAACAAAATATGACAAGAAAATATAACAATATAACAAAAATATAACAAAATAAATCCCCGCAAAAAAGGCACAAAAATCCCCCCAAATCCCCCAGAAACCTCCCAGAAATCCCCAAAAAAATCCCAAAAATCCCCAAGAAAATCCCAGAACCCCCCAAAATCCACCAAAAATCCCAAAAAATGCCCCAAAATTTAAAAAACCCCTCAAAACTCCCAAAAAATCTAAAAATAACCTCAAAAATTCCTCTAAAATTAAAAGTAACCTCCAAAAAAATCTCCAAAAAATTCCAAAAAATCCCCCAAAACTCCCACAAACCCCCCCAAACCCACCCCAAAAAAATCCCCAGAAAAACCCAAAAATCCCAAAATCGCCAAAAATCCTTAAATAACACCCGAGTGCCCCAAAAAATAAAAAAAATCCCCAAAAAAATCCCCAAGAATCCCCACAATTTTCCCCCCAAAATTGCCAAAAATCCACAAAAAATCCCCAAACGTCAAAACAACCCCCAAAATCCTCTAAAAAAAACCCCAAAATATTCCCAAAAAATCCCCAAAAATACCAAAATCCTCCCCAAAAAAATCCCCTAAATAACCTCAAAAAATCTCCCAAAAATCCCCCACAAATTTCCTCTCAAATCCACCAAAAATCTTTAAATAACCCCAAAATCCCCCCAAAAAATAAAAAGAAATCCCTCAAAAAAACCAGCAAAAACGCCCTCCAAAATCTCCCAAAAAAATTTCAAAACCCCAAAAAACCCCCCTAAATCCTCCAAAAACCCAAAAAATCCTCAAAAATGTAAAAAAAATTTAAAAAATTTAAAAAATTACAAAAAAAAAATTTTAAAAATTCCAAAAAGTTCCAAAAAATTTTCAAAAAATTCCAAAAAATTAAAAAAAAAAATCAAAAAAAATTCCAAAAAAATTCAAAAAAATTAAAAAAAAATTTTAAAAAAATTTTTAAAAAAATCAAAAAAATCCAAAAAAAATTTTAAAAATTAAAAAAAAATTCCAAAAAGATTCCAAAAAAATCCAAAAACTTCCAAAAAATTTAAAAAAAAATTTTAAAAAATTTAAAAAAAATAAAAAAAATCCCCAAAAAATTTTAAAAATTCCAAAAAAGTTCCAAAAAAATTCCAAAAAAGTTCCAAAAAATTCAAAAAAAATTTAAAAAAAATTTTAAAAAATAAAAAAAAAATCCCCAAAAATTTTAAAAATTCCAAAAAATTCCAGAAAAATTCGAAAAAAAATCCAAAAAAATTCCAAAAAAACCCCCAAAAAATTCCAAAAAATTTCCAAAAAAATTTAAAAAAATAAAAAAATCCCCAAAAAATTTTAAAAATTAAAAAAAAATTCCAAAAAAATTCGAAAAAATTCCAAAAAAAATCCAAAAAAATTCCAAAAAAATTCCAAAAAATTCCAAAAAATTCAAAAAAATTCAAAAAATTCCAAAAAAATTCCAAAAAATTTTAAAAAAAATTTTAAAAAAATCAAAAAAATCCCCCAAAAATTTTAAAAATTCCAAAAAAATTCCAAAAAAATTCCAAAAAAATCCAAAAAAATTCCAAAAAAATTCCAAAAAAAATCCTAAAATATCCCCCCAAATCGCCCAAACCCCCCACAATCCCCCAAACCCCCCAGAATTTTTTATTTTAACCCAAATTTCCCGTTTTTGCCCCAGATCTGCCACAGCCGCAGCGGCGAGATCAACCCGGTCAAGGTGAACAACCTGGTGTGCGCCTACGTGCAGCGCTACAAGTACTTCCGGAAACGGCGCCGCGCGGGGGGGGCCGCCCCCCCCCCCGACAACCCCCCCCCCCCCAGAACCCCCCACCCCCCCAAAAGGACCTCGGGCCCAACCCCCCCCCCGCCCTGCCCCTCCCCCCGCTGTAAATAACCCCCAAATCCCCGCCAAAATCCCCCAGAAATGGAATAATCCAAAGCGACCCCCCCCCATGGATGGAATGGTTCGGTCCGGTTGGGCTTTTTTGGCTATGTGGAATTTTTTGGTTTTTTTGACCCCGAATTTTTTCCTTCCCCGAGTCCTGCGCGGTCCCAGAGCCCCAAAAATTGGGGGATAAATGAGGTTAGAGATGGAAAACGGTGTGGTGTGGTTTTTGGGGGGAAAAATGGAAAAAATTGGGGGGAAATTGGAAAAAAATGGGTGGGAAATGTGAAAAATTGAGGTGGGAATGTCAAAAAATTCGGGGAAAATCCTGAAAAATTGGGGTGGGAAAAGCTAAAATTGGGCTGGGAACCCAAAAATTGGGGTGAGAATCTCAAGATTTGGGGGAAAATATGAAAACATTGGGTTGGGAAATGTGAAAATATGGGGTGGAAATGGTGAAAAATTGGGAAATTGGAAATATTGGGGGGTGGGTTTCAGTATTTGGGGGGAAAATCCTGAAAATTTGGGGGGAAATTGGAAAAAATTGGGTGGGAAATGCAAAAATTTGGGGTGGAAATGTCAAAAAAATGGGGAAATTTGAATAAATTGGGGGGAAATTTGAAAATTTGAGGAGGAAATGGGAAAAAATTTGGGTGGAAATTGTAAAAAAATGGGGGAAATTTGAAAATTTGGGGTGGAAATCCTAAAATATTGGGGGGAAATATAAAAAGGGCAGGAAAATTTAAAATTTGGGGTGGAAATGTCAAAAATTGGGGGAATTTTGGAAAAAATTGGGTGAAAATTGGGGGGAATTTGAAAACTTTGGGAGGAAATGTCAAAATATTGGGGGGAGATAAAAAAACTGGGGGAGAATATTAAAAATTGGGGAGAATCTGAAAAAATTGGGTGGAACCCCAAAAACTTGGGGCAAAATCTTCAAATATTGGGAAGAAATCCCAAAAACTGGGGTGGAAATCCTGAAAAATTGGGGGAAATTGGAAAAAAAATGGAGAAAAAAACTTTGAAAATTGGGGGAAAATCCAAAAAAAATCGGGGGAAAATAAAAAATCGGGGTGGTAATATTAAAAATGGGGTGGGAATTGAAAATTTGGGTGGAAATCCTGAAAATTTGCAGGTTTTGGAAGGATTTTTCACCCAGAAATTGGGATGAAAACCCAAAAATTGGAGAAAACTCCTGGAAATTGGGGTGGGAATTTCAAAATTTGGGATGGAAATCCCAAAAATTGGGAAAAAAACTCCAAAAATTGGGAAAAACTCCAAAATTTGAGGTGAAAATTCCAAAATTTGGGGTGGAAATTCCAAAACCCCACGGCTGGAATGTTCCATTGGGCCATAAACGGGGGGGGAGGGGCCGGAATGTTCCATTGGAATCAATGAGGGGGAGGAGAGACCGGAATCTCCCCCGCCAGGGGGCGTGGCCTAATGAGGGATTACATCAGTGGGCGTGGCCTAAGGAGTGATTACATCATTTGGGCGTGGTTTAATGGAGAGCGGCTTCATGAGGATTTTCATTTTATTTTATTAATTTTAAACTTTTATTTCATTGTAGTTTTTTTAAACTTTTATTTTAGTTTTTTTTATTTCATTTTTAGTTTTATTTTATTTTGGTTTATTTTATTTTTTTCTATTTTTTTTTATTTCTGTAATTATGGGTGTTAATTAATTCAATTTCATTTAATTCTTTGAAGTTTTTTTAATTTGTTTTAATTTATTGGGCTTTTAAAAAATTTTTAAACTTTTAAAATTTTTTTTTAAACTTTTTTGAACTTTGGAATTTTTAAAATTAATTCATTTTAATTCATTAATTATCAGGCGAATGAGGCATTTAAATGAATTTTTTGGGGCAATTCTGGGCTGACAAATGGGAATTTTTGGGGTGAAAAATCTGAATTTTGGGGGGAATTTTTGGGGAAAATGTGAAATTTTGCCGTGAAAAAATGCAACGTTTGAGGCTGAAAAATGGGAATTTGGAAGAAATTTTTTTGGTGTAAAAATGCAAATTTTGGGGGCAGTTTTGGAGTAAAAAATGCGAATTTTTGGGGTGTAAAATGGGAATTTTGGGGCAAATTTTTGGTGTAAAAATGGGAATTTTAGGGGCAGTCTTGAGGTGTAAAATGGGAATTTCAGGGAGGATTTTGGGATGAGAAATGGGAATTTTTGGGTGTAAAAATGCGATTTTTAGGGGTTAAAAATGTGATTTTTTGAGGTGATTTTTGGGTGAAAAATGCAAATTTTGGGGTACAAAAATTCGATATTTTGGGTGATTTTGGGGTGCAAAAATTTGAATTTTGAGGACGATTTTGGAGTGTAAAATGGGAATTTTGGGGGTGATTTTAAGGTGTAAAAATGAGAATTTTGGGGCAGTTTTGGGTTGCAAAATGCAAATTTCTGGGGTGATTTGGGGGGTTAAAAATGCAAATTTTGAGGATGATTTTAGGGTGATTTTGTGGTGTAAAAATGTGATTTTTGGGGGTGATTTTGGGGTGGAAAATGGGAATTTTGGGGGCAGTTTTAGGGTGTAAAAATGCGAATTTTTGGGGTGATTTTAGGGTGTAAAATGTGAATTTCTGGTTGTAAAAATGCGATTTTTTTGGGGGTTATAAGGGTGAAAAATGGGAATTTTGCGGGCGATTTTGGAATGTAAAAATGCAAATTTTTGGGGTGAAAAAAAAGCCATTTTTGGGGGTGATTTTAAGGGTGGAAAATGGGAATTTTGGGGGTGATTTTGGGGTGTATAAACGCGAATTTTTGGGGTGATTTTTGGGTTTAAAATGGGAATTTTGGGGGTGATTTTAAGGTGTAAAAACCTGAATTTTGGGGGCAGTCTTAGGGTGTAAAATGGGAATTTTTGGGGTGATTTTAGGCTGCAAAAATGCGATTTTTTTTGGGTGATTCCGGGGTGAAAAATGCGATTTTTGGAGTGATTTTGGGGTGATTTGAAGGGTTAAAAATGGGAAATTTTGGGGTGTAAAATGGGGATTTTGGGGGTGATTATAAGGCGTAAAAACGTGAATTTTGGGGGCAGTCTTGGGGTGAAAAATGGGAATTTTTGGGGTGATTTTAGGACGATTTTGGGGTGTAAAATGGGAATTTTTGGGGTGATTTTAGGCCGCAAAAATGCGATTTTTTTGGGTGATTCCGGGGTGAAAAATGCGATTTTTGGGGTGAAAAAAGGGAATTTTTGGCAGATTTCCAAGGGGGGGGTTCAGCAGCCGGTGCTGACTCAGCGGATTTGGTGTCACCCGGGGGGGGGAGGGGCGGTGACACCCGAGCCCCCCCACAGGTGGCGCCTCCAAATCGGGGGGGGGGGAGGGGACAGATTGGGATGGGTGACAAAAACTGGGGGGGGGGGGGGGGTGACAAATTTGGGGGGTGACAATTTTGGACAGGTGACAAAAATTGGGGGTGGGGTGACAAATTTGGGGTGACATTTTGGGGGTTTGGGACAATTTTATGGGGATTTGTGACAATTTTGGGGTGGGTGACATTTTTACGGGTGACATTTTGGGAGGGTTGGGACAGTTTTGGGGGGACAATCTTAAAGGGGAGGTGACATTTTTAGGGGTGACAATTTGGGGGGTGACAATTTTGGGGTGACGGTGACAATTTTGGGGGGGTGACAAATTTAGGGGGGTTGGGACAGTTTTGGGGTGACAGTCTTTGAGGGGAGGTGACATTTTTAGGGGTGACATTTTGGGGGGGTTGTGACAATTTATGGGGGTGACAATTTTTTTGGGAATTTGTGACAATTTTGGGGTGACAATCTTTAAGGGGAGGTGACATTTTAGGGGTGACAATTTTGGGGGGGTGACAATTTTGGGGTGACGGTGACAATTTTGGGGGGGTGGGGACAGTTTTGGGGTGACATTTGGGGGGGTTGGGAACAATTTTATGGGAATTTGTGACAATTTTGGGGTGACAATCTTTAAGGGGAGGTGACATTTTTAGGGGTGACAATCTTAAAGGGGAGGTGACAAATTTGGACAGGTGACAAAAATTGGGGGGGTGACAATTTTGGGGGGGTTGGGAACAATTTTATGGGAATTTGTGACAATTTTGGGGTGACAATCTTTAAGGGGGGTTGACAATTTAGGGGTGACAATTTTGGGGGGGTTGTGACAATTTTGGGGGAGTGGGGACAGTTTTGGGGTGACATTTTGGGGGGTTTGGGAACAATTTTATGGGGATTTGTGACAATTTTGGGGGGGTGACAATTTTAGGGTGACATTTTGGGGGGTTTTGGGAACAATTTTATGGGAATTTGTGACAATTTCGGGGTGACAATCTTAAAGGGGAGGTGACAAATTTGGACAGGTGACAAAAATTGGGGGGGTGACAAATTTGGGGGGGGTGGACAATTTTGGGGGGGGTTTGGGAACAATTTTATGGGGATTTGTGACAATTTTTGGGAGGGTGACAATTTGGGGGTGACAGTCTTAAAGGGGAGGTGACAGTTTTGGGGGTGACAAATTTGGGGGGTGACAAATTTGGGGTGACATTTTGGGGGGTTTGGGACAATTTTATGGGGATTTGTGACAATTTTTGGGGGGTGACAATTTGGGGGTGACAGTCTTAAAGGGAGGTGACATTTTAGGGGTGACAAATTTGGGGGGGTTGTGACAATTTTGGGGGGGTTGGGACAGTTTTGGAGTGACATTTGGGGGTTTTGGGAGCAATTTTATGGGGATTTGGGACAATTTTGGGGTGACAATCTTACAGGGGAGGTGACATTTTAGGGGTGACATCTTTGGGGGGGTGACAAATTTGGGGGGGTGACAATTTTGGGGGGGTTGGGACGGTTTTGGGGTGACAGTGTTTGAGGGAGGTGACATTTTTAGGGGTGACATTTTGGGGGGTTGTGACAATTTTTGGGGGTGACAATATTTTTGGGAATTTGTGACAATTTTGGGGTGACAATCCTAAAGGGGGGTGACAATTTTGGAGGGGTTGGGACAATTATGGGGTGACATTTTGGGGGTTTTGGGACAATTTTATGGAGATTTGTGACAATTTTGGGGTGACAGTCTTAAAGGGGAGGTGACAAATTTGGGGGGTTGGGACAATTTTGGGTGTGACAATCTTTAAGGTGGGTTGACATTTTTAGGGGTGACAATTTTGGGTGGGGGTGACAATTTTGGGGGGGTGGTGACAATTTTGGGGTGACATTTTGGGGGGTTTAGGAAAAATTTTATGGGGATTTGTGACAATTTTGGGTGACAATCTTGAAGGGGAGGTGACATTTTTAGGGGTGACAGTTTTGAGTGGGGTGACAAATTCGGGGGTTGGGACAATTTTGGGGGTTTGGGACAATTTTGGGGTGACATTTTGGGGGGGGTTGGGGACAATTTCATGGGGGATTTGTGACAATTTTGGGGGTGACAACCTTAAAGGGGAGGTGACAAATTTGGGGGGTTGTGACAATTTTGGGGTGACACTTTTGGGGGTGACAATTTTTGAAGTTGGCGACAATTTTGGGGGATTGTGACAATTTAGGGTGACATTTTCGGGGAATGGTGACAATTTGGGTGACAAATTTGGGGGGGTGACATTTTTGGGGGGGTGACAAATTTTGGGGGTTTTGGACAATTTTATGGGGATTTGTGACAATTTTGGGGTGACAATCTTGAAGGGGAGGTGACAAATTTGGGGGGGTTGGGACAATTATGGGGTGACATTTTGGGGGGTTGGGACAATTTTATGGGGATTTGTGACAATTTTGGGGTGACAATCCTAAAGGGGAGGTGACAAATTTGGGGGGTTTGGGACAATTTTGGGGTGACAACCTTAAAGGGGAGGTGACATTTTTAGGGGTGACAATTTTGGGGGGTTGTGACAATTTTGGGGTGACATTTTTGGGGTGACAATTTTGAAGTTGGCGACAATTTTGGGGGGTTGTGACAATTTTTAAGGGAATTTGTGACAATTTTGGGGTGACAATCTTTAAGGGGAGGTGACATTTTTAGGGGTGATGTTTTGGGGGGTTTGGGACAATTTTAAGGGGGGGTTGTGACAATTTTGGGGGCGTTTGACATTTTCAGGTGAGGTTCTGACCCACGCTGGAATTGGGCCTAAAATTCCCTTTCTTCACCCCAAAATTTCCCATTTTTAACCCTTAGAATCACCCCAAAATCCCATTTTTCACCCCAGAATCATCCCCCAAAAAAATCGCATTTTTGCAGCCTAAAATCACCCCAAAAATTCCCATTTTTCACCCCAAGACTGCCCCCAAAATTCGCATTTTTACGCCTTAAAATCACCCCCAAAATCCCCCATTTTACACCCCGAAATTCCCATTTTAAACCCTAAAATCACCCCAAAAATTCGCAGTTTTACAGCCCAAAATTCCCATTTTCCACCCTTAAAATCACCCCCAAAAATGGCTTTATTTTCACCCCAAAATTTCTCCTCAAATCCTTCCATTCCCCCCAAGTTTTTTTAAAATTTTTTAAATTTTAATTGAATTTTTTAAATTATTTTCTGGTGGAGGGGGATGGGAATCTCAGCCAGGCTGTTCCCGTGTCCCAAGATATTTTTGGGATTTTTTGAGGAATTTTTGGGAATTTTTGGGAATTATTTGGGAATTTTTGTGGGGGTTTTTAAGGAAATTTTTTGGGATTTTTTAGGGATTATTTGGGAATTTTTGTGGGGATTTTGGATGATTTTTGGAGGATTTTTTAAGGATTTTTTAGAGATTTTTGGGGAATTTTTTAGGAATTTTTGTGAGGTTTTTGATGATTTTTGCGAGGATTTTTTGGGGATTATTTGGGGATTTTTTGAGAATTTCTTGGGAATTATTTGGGAATTTTTGTGGGGGTTTTGGAGGATTTTTGGGGGATTTGGGGGGATTATTTTTGATGATTTTTTGAGGATTTTTTGGGGATTTTGGGGGGGATTTTTGATGATTTTTTTGGGATTTCTTTGGGATTTTGGGGAGATTATCGGGGATTATTTGGGAATTTTTAAGGATTTTTTGGGAATTTTTGGGGGATTTTAAAGGATTTTTTGAGAGATATTTGGGGATTATTTAGGATTTTTTTTGGGGGAATTTTTAGAGGATTTTTGGGGATTTTTTCGGGATTTGTTGAGGATGATTTGGGATTTTTTGTGGGGATTTTTGGAGGATTTTGTTGAGGAATTTTTGGGGATTATTTGAGGATTTGGGGGGATTTTTAAGGATTTTTGGGGGATTTTTTGGGAATTTTTGGGGATTTTGGGGGATTTTTGGGGGATTTTAAAGGATTATTTTTTTATTTTTGGGGGGATTTTTGAGGGACTTTTTGGGAATTTTGGGGATTTTTTAAAGGATGTTTTGAGGATTTTTTGGGAGGTATTTTTGGGGATTATTTGGGAATTTTTGTGGAGATTTTTGACGACTTTTGGAGGATTATTTTAGGAATTTTGGGGGGGATTTTTTGGGGGGATTTTTTGGGATTTCAGGGCGGGGTTCTGACAATTTTCAAGAGGGATTTGCGACCGAAAAAAATCCCCGAAATTTTTCAATTCAATCCTTGAATCCCCTCCAAAATTTTTCTCATTTTCATTTTCATATTTTAATTTTCACATTTTAATTTTAATTTTAATATTTTAATTTTCATATTTTAATTTTAATATTTTAATTTTTACATTTTAATTTTAATATTTTAATTTTCATTTTTAATTTTAATATTTTAATTTTCATATTTTACTTTTAATAGTTTAATTTTAATAGTTTGATTTTCATATTTTATTTTAATATTTCAATTTTCATGATTTAATTTTAATTTTAAGATTTTAATCGTCCATATTTTAATATATTTAATTTTTTTTTAATTTTAATTTTTTAAATTTAATTTAAATTTTAATTTAATTTAATTTAATTTAATTTAATTTTAGATTTTTTTTAAATTTTAATTTTAATTTTAATTTTTTTAGGGGGGGGATGGGATTCACACCCGACCTGTCCCTGTGTCCCCCCCTTTAAATGTCACCCCTAAAATTGTCACTCTCGGGTTACTCTCGGGTTACTCTCAGGTTACTCTCGGGTTACTCTCGGGTTCCTCCCGGGCCATTCCCGGGTTATTTTTGGGAATTTTTGGGATATTTTGGGGCTGATTCATTTCTGGGGGGGTCGCGGCCCCCCCACTTTGACCCCCCTGGAATTTCCCCTCCCCCAACGGGGCCGGGAGGGGGGGGAGGGGAAATTTGGGATTTTTTTTTATTTTTTGGGGTTTTTTTGGGGATTTTTTGGGGTTTTTTGGGATTTTTGGGGGATTTTTTTGGTATTTTTTGGGGGTTTTTTGGGGTTTTTTTGGGGATTTTTTGAGGTTTTAAAGGGATTTTTGGGGGATTTTTTTGGGATTTTTTAGGATTTTTTGGGGGATTTTTTTGGGATTTTTTTGGGGGATTTTTTTGGGATTTTTTTTGGGGGATTTTTTGGGGGATTTTTTTGTTTTGGGGGGTTTTTGGGGGTTTTTTTTGGATTTTGGGGGGGGTTTTTTGGGTTTTTTGGGTGGGATTTTTTGGGGTTTTTTGGTTTTTGGGGTGGTTTTGGGTTTTTGGGTTTTTTGGGGGATTTTTTTTGGGAGATTTTTTGGGGGATTTTTTTGGGATTTTTTGGGATTTTTGGGGGGATTTTTTTGGGATTTTTTTGGGTTTTAAAGGGATTTTTGGGAGGGTTTTTGTGGATGATTTGGGGATTTGGGGGGGATTTTGGGAGGATTATTTGCGGATTTTTGAGGATTATTGGGGATTTTGGGAGGATTTTTCGGGATTATTGAGGATTTTGGGAGATTGTTTTGGGATTTTTTCGGGGATTTTTGAGGATTTTTTTGGGGGATTTTGGGGGGATTTTTGGAGATTTTTTTAGAGATCTTTGGGGATATTTAAAGAATTTTTTGGGGGAGATTTTTGGAGATTTTTGAGGATTTTTTGAGGTTTTTTAGGGGATTTTTGAGGGAAGTTTTCAGTGATTTTTAAGGGGCAGTTTTGGGGATTTTTTGAGGAAATATTTGGGGGGAATTTTTGAGGGATTTTGGGGGGATTATTGAGGGATTTTTTTTATTTTTAAGGGTTTCTTTTAGGATTTTTGGGGGACTTTTGGATGATATTTTGGGGGAATTTTTGGAGATTATTTTGAGGATTATTTGGGGATTTTGGAGGATTTTCGTGGGGATTTTTTGGAGATTTTTTTGGGATTTTTTTAGAGATCTTTGGGGATATTTAAAGAATTTTTGGGGGGCTTTTTGGAGATTTTTGAGGAATTTTTGAGGTTTTTTAAGGGATTTTGGGGGGATTTTTGAGGGAAGTTTTCGGGGATTTTTAAGGGGCAGTTTTGGGGATTTTTGGGGGGTTTTGGGGATTTTTTGGGGGGGAATTTTTGAGGGATTTTGGGGGGATTTTTGAGGGATTTTTTTATTTTAAAGGATTTATTTTAGGATTTTTGGGGGACTTTTTGATGATATTTTGGGGGAATTTTTGGAGATTATTTTGAGGATTATTTGGGGATTTTGGAGGATTTTCGTGGGGATTTTTTGGGCGATTTTTGGAGGAATTTTTGGAGAAATTTTGGGGTTTTTCCCCCTCCCCGATTTTTTTGTTGCCCCCTCCCGCAGCTGCGAAGAAAGAGGTGAAAAAGGAGAAAAAGGAGGAGAAAAAGGAGAAGAAAGAGGAGAAAAAAGAGGAGAAAAAAGCGGAAAATGGGCAAAAGGAGGGCGAGGCCGCGGGGGAGGGGCCGGCGGAGCCCCCCAAAGGTGGGGGAGGGGATTGGGGGGATTTGGGGAATTTTGGAAATTTTTGGGGGATTTGGGGAATTTTGGGGGGATTTTGGGGGAATTGGGGGAATTTAGGGGGGTTTGGGGACAGTTTGGGAATTTTGAGGGAATTTGGAGGGAATTTGGGGCCGTTTGGGGAAATTTTGGGGGATTTAGGGGCAGTTTTGGGGCATTTTTGGGGGATTTCGGGGGAATTTTGGGGAATTTTGGGGCAGTTTTGGGGGGAATTTTGTGGAGATTTTGGGGGATTTCGGGGATTTGGGGGGAAGGGGGAAGTTCGGGAATTTTGGGGGGATTTGGGGAAGATTTTTGGAATTTTGAGGCAATTTTGGGGGATTTGGGAATTTGGGGCAATGCAGAGATTGGGAGGGATTTTGGGGAATTTTGTGGGAATTTTGGGGGGTTTTAGAGCAGTTTTAGGGAGATTGGGGGCATTTTAGGGAAGTTTTGGGGCCGGTTTTGGGAATTTTGGGGCAATTTTGGGGAAGTTTGGGCAATTTGAGGGTTTCAGGGCAGTTTTGGGGGAATTTTGTGGAGATTTTGGGGGGATTTGGGGGGATTTGGGGGGGATTTTAGGGAGATTTTGGGGCAATTTTGGCCAAATTTGGGAGAAGTTTGGGGGGAATTTTGGGAGGATTTTGAGATCTTAGGGGGGAGGACTTTGAAGGATTTTCGGGGGACTTTGGGGACATTTTTGGGGGGATTTGGGGGCATTTTGGGGGGATCATGGGGGATTTTTGGGGGGATTTCGGGGATTTTTGGGGGAGATTTTGGGGGCATTTTTAGGGGGAGTTTGGGGCATTTTTGGGGGGATTTTTGGGGCGATCTTGGGGGATTTTTGAGGGAATTTTGGGGGATATTTGGGTGGATTTTGGGGGGAATTTTTGGGGATTTTTGGGGGAATTTTGGGGGCATTTTAGGGCTGATTTGGGGGGGATTTTGGGGGGGATTTTTGGGGCATTTTTAGGAGAACTTTGTGGCATTTTGGGTTTGTTTTTTTTTTAATCCTAAGGATAATTTAGCTGTTGTCTGTTATAATTTTATTTTTTGTGCCCATTTTCCCCTTTGCAGAGCCCAAGGATGATTTGGGTGAGTTTTTCCCCATTTTCCCCCCCAAGTTTTTTTTTTGTATTTTCCCCTCCCTCGGATTTTGGGGGGTCCCTGACCCCAAATGACCCCAAATGACCCCGAATGACCCCGAATGACCCCGAATGACCCCAAATGACCCCAAATGACCCCGAATGACCCCGAATGACCCCGAATGACCCCCCCAGACGATCTGAACCCCCCCGAACCCCGAGATCCCGACGGGCTCTTCATCAGCAAACCCCAAAACATCCTGGTGGAGAGCGGTGAGGATTGGGGGGTCCTGGGGGGATTTGGGGGGATTTGGGGGGATTTGGGGGGTCCTGAGGGAGATTTGGGGGATTTTGAGGGGGATTGAGTGGATTTTGGGGGATTTTGGGAGATTTGGGGGGTCCTTGGCTGATTTGGGGAGGATTTGGGGCGTCCTGAAGAGGATTTGGGGATTTGGGGGGATTTTGGGGGGATTTTGGGTGATTTGGGGAGGATTTGGGGGTCCTGGGGGGATTTGGGGGTCCTGGGGGATTTTGGGGGGATTTGGGGGGTCCTTGGCTGACTTGGGGGGTCCTGAGGGAGATTTGGGGGATTTTGAGGGGGATTTGAGTGGATTTTGGGGGGATTTTGGAGATTTGGGGGATTTTGGGGGATTTGGGGGGTCCTTGGCTGATTTGGGGAGGATTTGGGGGTCCTGAAGAGGATTTGGGGATTTTGGGGGATTTTGGGTGATTTGGGGAGGATTTGGGGGTCCTGAGGGGATTTGGGGGTCCTGGGGGATTTTGAGGGTTTTGGGGGATTTGGGGGATTCTGGGGATTTGGGGGTCCTTGGCTGATTTGGGGGGTCCTGAAGGGGATTTGGGGAATTTTGGGGGATTTTGAGGGATTTGGGGGGATTTTGGGGGGGATTGCGGCGGGTTTGGGGGGAATTTGGGGGAGGTTAAAGGGATTTTGGGAGGTTTTGGGGGGTCCTGAGGGGATTTGGGGGGTCCTGAGGGGGATTTTTAGGGGGTTTGGGGGGTCTTGGGGGATTTGGGGGCATTTTGAGGTTTTTGGGGGGGATTTGAGGGAATTTGGGAGGTCTTGAGGGGCTTTGGGGGGATTTTTGGAGGGGATTTGGGGGGTCCAGGGGGGATTTTGGGGGGATTTTGGGGGTCCCGAGAGGGGGTTGGGAGGGTTTTGGGGGGAATTTGGGGGGTTTGGAAGGGTCTGGGGGGATTTTGGGGGAGGATTTGGGGAAGATTTTGAGGGGTTTTTTCGGGGTTATTTTAGGGGGATTTTTTTGGGTTTTTTTTTTGTTTGTTCTCGCGATTTTTGGGATTTTTTTTTTTTAATTTTTTTGGGGTTCCCGGGTGATTTTTGGGGGCCCCCAGGGCAGGACGTGGTGGCCGTGGCGCGCGTGGACGGCGCCCAGCTGGCGGCCAAGCCCAGCATCAAATGGTTCAAGGGGAAATGGCTCGAGCTGGGGGCAAAGAGCGGGAACCGATTCCAGTTCAGGGAGAGCTGCGAGAAAGAGACAAAGGTAAACTGGGAGGGACTGGGAGGGACTGGGAGGGACTGGGAGGGACTGGGTTATACTGGGATGGACTGGGAGGGACTGGGAGGGACTGGGAATGGACTGGGAGGGGTTTGGGTTATACTGGGACAAACTGGGATAAACTGGGATGGACTGGGATGGACTGGGAGGGACTGGGAGGGACTGGGAGGGACTGGGAGGGAATTGGGTTATACTGGGATATACTGGGATGGACTGGGATAAACTGGGATATACTGGGATGGACTGGGATGGACTGGGATGGGCTGGGGGAACTGGGAGGGACTGGGAGGGACTGGGAGGGACTGGGAGGGACTGGGAGGGACTGGGAGGGACTGGGAGGGACTGGGTTATACTGGGATATACTGGGACAGACTGGAATGGACTGGAATGGACTGGGAGGGAATTGGGTTATACTGGGATGGACTGGGGCAAACTGGGATGTACTGGAATGTACTGGGAGGGAACTGGGAGCCAAGAGCGGGAACAGGTTCCAGTTCAGGGAGAGATGCGAGAAAGAGAGCAAGGTGGGATAAACTGGGGTAAACTGGGACAAACTGGGAGGGACTGGGAGGGAATTGGGTTATACTGGGATATACTGGAATGGACTGGAATGAACTGGGAGGGAATTGGGTTATACTGGGATATACTGGGAGGGACTGGGAAGGACTGGGAGGGAACTGGGAGGGAACTGAGAGGAGATTGGAACAAACTGGGAGGGACTGGGAGGGAACTGGGACAAACTGGGAGGGACTTCTGAGCTGTTCTCTGTCCCCAGTGCTCTCCTGTCCGTCTGTCTCACCTGTCCGTCCGTCCGTCCAGGTGTACACCTTCGAGCTGGCCAGGGATGTCTGACCTGTCTGTCTGTCCGTCTGTCTGTCCGTGTGTCCGTCTCTCCGTCCAGGTGTACACCTTCGAGCTGGCCCTGTCTCACCTGTCTGTCTCACCTGTCCATCTGTCTGTCCGTCCAGGTGTACACCTTCGAGCTGGCTCTTGTCTCACCTGTCTGTCTCACCTGTCCATCTGTCCGTCTGTCTGTCCAGGTGTACACCTTCGAGCTGGCCATCCCAGGGATGTCTCACCTGTCCGTCTGTCTCACCTGTCTGTCTGTCCGTCTGTCCATCTGTCCAGGTGTACACCTTCGAGCTGGCCCTCTCCAAGGTGGCCCCCAGGGATGCCTCACCTGTCCGTGTGTCTGTCCGTCCAGGTGTACACCTTCGAGCTGGCCCTGTCTCACCTGCCTGTCTGTCTGTCTGTCTCACCTGTCTGTCTGTCTGTCTGTCTCACCTGTCCGTCTGTCCGTCTGTCCAGGTGTACACCTTCGAGCTGGCCATCCCCAGGGATGTCTCACCTGTCTGTCTGTCTCACCTGTCCGTCTGTCCGTCCAGGTGTACACCTTCGAGCTGTCCATCTGTCTCACCTGTCCATCTGTCCGTCTGTCTGTCCAGGTGTACACCTTCGAGCTGGCCCTGTCTCACCTGTCCGTCTGTCTCACCTGTCTGTCCGTCTGTCCAGGTGTACACCTTCGAGCTGGCCCTGTCTCACCTGCCTGTCCATCTGTCTCACCTGTCCGTCTGTCCGTCTGTCCGTCCATCCAGGTGTACACCTTCGAGCTGGCCCTGTCTCACCTGTCCATCTGTCCGTCTGTCCAGGTGTACACCTTCGAGCTGGCCCTGTCTCACCTGTCTGTCCGTCTGTCTCACCTGTCTGTCTGTCCGTCTGTCCAGGTGTACACCTTCGAGCTGGCCCTGTCTCACCTGTCCATGTGTCTGTCCGTCTGTCCATCCAGGTGTACACCTTCGAGCTGGCCATCTCCAAGGTGGTTCCCGGGGACAGGGGCGATTATCGCTGCGAGGTCACGGCCAAGGACAAGAAGGACAGCTGCTCCTTCAACATCGACGTGGAGGGTGAGCCCCCCAAAATCACCCCAAAATCACCCCAAAAATACCCCAAAAATATCCCCAAAATCACCCCAAAACACCCCAAAAATACCCCAAAAATATCCCCAAAATCACCCCAAAACACCCCAAAAATACCCCAAAAATATCCCCAAAATCACCCCAAAATCACCCCAAAAAATCCCCCAAAATCACCCCAAAATCACCCCAAAAATACCCCAAAAATATCCCCAAAATCACCCCAAAATACCCCAAAACATCGCTCCAAAATTACCCCAAAATCACCCCAAAAATACACCAAAAATATCCCCAAAATCACCCCAAAATCACCCCAAAATACCCCAAAAATCACCCCAAAATCACCCCAAAACCTGCCCCAAAATACCCTCAAATCACTCCCAAAAAACCCCAAAAATCACCCCAAAATTAACCCAAAAATATCCTCAAAATCACCCCCAAAAATGCCCCAAATCTCCTAAAATCACCCCAAAAATACCCCAAAATATCCCCCAAATGAACTCAAAAGTATCCTCAATATTACCCCAAAATAACCCCCAAATTTAACCCTAAAAATACCCCAAAATCCCCCCAAAATCCCCCCAAAATTAACCTCAAAACAACATCGACGTGGAGGGTGAGCACCCCCAAAATCACCTAAAACCTGCCCCAAAATACCCTCAAATCACCTCCAAAACACCCCAAAAATCACCCCCAAATTAACCCAAAATCTCCCCAAAAATATCCTCAAAATCACCCCAAAACACCCCCAAAAATACCCCAAAATTAACCCAAAAATGCACTAAAACCACCCCAAAATTAACCCCAAAAAACCCCAAAACACCCCAAAAATATCCTCAAAATTACCCCAAAATTAACCCCAAAAAACCCCAAAATTAACCCCGAAATCACCCCCAAATAAACCCCAAAAATATTCTCTAGAAATCCTCAAAACCACCCCAAAATTACCCCCAAAAACCCCCAAATTAACCCCAAAATTAACCCCAAAATTAACTCCAAAATTACCACCAAATCACTCCAAAATCACCCCAAAATACCCCAAAATCACCCCAAAATTAATCCCAAAATACTCCCTAAAATCCCCAAAACCAACCCAAAATATCTCCCAAAAAAACCCTAAAATTAACCCCAAAATTAACACAAAAATTAACCCCAAAAATGCCCCAAAACCGCCAAAAATGCCCCAAAATTAACCCCAAAAATACAAAATACCCCCAAAAATTACCCTCAAAAACAACACTGGGAACATTGGGAACATTGGGGACATTTGGGGATTTTGGGACATTTGGGGACATTTCAGGACATTTGGGGACATTTTTGGGAACATTGGGGACATTTTGGGGACATTTTTGGGGGATGTAGGAACATTTGGGACATTGGGGACATTTGAGGGATTTGGGGACATTTGGGGACATTGGGGGACATTGGGGACATTTGGGGACATTTGGCATTGGGGGGCACTGGGGACATTTCGGGACATTTTGGGGACATTTTTGGTGACATTTGGGACATCCGGGGACATTTGGGGGATTTAGGAACATTTGGGACATTGGGGACATTGAGGGGGATTGGGGACATTTGGGGACATTTTGGGATTTGGGGACATTGGGGACATTGGGGACATTTTGGGATTTGGGGACATTTTGGGACATTGGGGACTTTTGGGGACATTCTGGGATTTGAGGACATCGGGGACATTTGGGGACATTGGGGGAAATTTGAGGGATTTGAGGACATTGGGGACCTCAAGGAGGCATTGGGGACATTTTGGGGATTTGGGGGCATTTTTGGGAACATTGGGGACATTTGGGGACATTTGGGGACATTTTTGGGGACATTTTTGGGGACATTTGGGGACATTTTGGGGTCTCTCTCCCCCCAGCCGGCCGCCCCTCGGGCTCGGACAACGTCCTGCAGGCCTTCAAGAGAACGTGAGTGAGGGGGGACCCCAAAAATCCCCCCGGGACCCCCAAAAACCCCCTGGGACCCCCAAAATCCCCCTGGAACCCCCAAAATCCCCTGGGAACCCAAAAATCCCCTGGAACCCCCAAAATCTTCTCCAGGATCCCAAAAATCCCCCCGGGACCCCCAAAAATCCCCTGGGAACCCAAAAATCCCCCTGGAACCCCCAAAATCTTCTCCAGGATCCCAAAAAAACCCCTGGAAACCCCCAAAAATACCCTGGGACCCCCCAAAAATCTCCCCAGGACCCCCCAAAAACCACCCGGGGACCCCCAAACCCCCACCCAGGACCCCAAAATCTTCCCAGGAAATCAAAAATCACACGGGGGGACCCTAAAAACTTCCCGGGACCCCAAAATTTCCCCCATGGGACCGACCAAAATCCCCCCCCCAAAATTCCCCTCCCAGAACCCAAAACCCCACACGGGACCCCCAAAATCCCACCTGGAACCCCAAAATCCCCACCTGGGACCCCAAAAATGCCCTGGGATCCCAGAAACCCACCCGGGGGCTCAAAAATCCCACCTGGGGACCCCAAAATCTCCCCCAAATCCTCAACCCCCCCCCCAAATTCCCCTAAAAGGTCCCCCCAAAATCCCTCAAAATCCCCCCAAAATCCCTCAAAATTCCCCCAAAATCCCTCAAAATTCCTTCAAATCCCCCCAAAATCCCCCTCTCAAATCTCCCTAAAATCCCTCAAAATGCCCCCAAAATTCCCAAATCCCCCCCAAAATCCCCAAATTCCAACCCAAATCCCCCAAAATTCCCAAATCCCCCACAAATTCCCACAAATTCCCCCAAATTCTCCCCCAAAATCCCCCTCAAATCTCCCTAAAATCTCCCCCAAAATCCCCTTAAAAATCCCCCAAAATCTCCCCCTGGGGACCCCTAAAATCCCCCTAAAAATCCCATTAAAATTCCCCCAAATCCCCCCAAAATCCCCTAAAAATCCCCCAAAATCCCCCAAATCCCCCACTGGGAACCCCCAAAATCCCAAAAATCCCCCAAATGCCCAAAAATCCCCCCAAATCCCCCCTCAAATCTCACTCAAATCCCCCCAAATCCCCCCAAAAATCCCATTAAAAATCCCCCAAATCCCCCCAAACCCCCCAAAATCCCCAAACCCCCCCCAAATCCCCCCAAAATCCCTCCCTGGGCACCCCCAAAATCCGCCCAAATCCCAAAAATCCCCAAAATTCCCAAATCCCCCCGATTTCCCCCCAGGAATGACGCCAAGGACGAGTCGGCCGGAGAGCTCGACTTCAGCGGGCTGCTGAAAAAGAGGTGGAGGAAGAGGAGGGGGAGGAAGGGCAGGGGCAGGAGGATGAGGATGAGGATGAGGATGAGGATGAGGATGAGGATGAGGATGAGGACAGGGATAGGATGAAGGATGACTTTGGGATGAAGATGATGAGGATGAGGAGGATGGGGATGGGATGAAGATGAGGATGAGGATGACTTTGGGATGAGAATGGGGATGAGGAGGAGGAGGAGGAGGAGGAAGGGCGGGAGGAGGAAGAAGGGCAGCATGAGGAAGAAGGGAGGATGAGGATGATGAGGATGAGGACAGGGATGGGACAAGGATGACTTTGGGATGAAGATGATGATGAGGACTAAGATGAAGATGAGGAGGATGAGGATGGTTTGGGATGAGAATGGGGATGAGGAAGAGGAGGATAAAGAGGAGGAGGAGGAAGAGGAGGAAAGGGAGGAGGAGGAGGAAGAGGAGAAGGAGGAGGAAGAGGAAGAGGAGGAAGAAGAGGAGGAAGGACAGAGGGAGGAGGAGGAGGAGGAAGGGCAGGAGGAAGAAGGGGAGGATGATGAGGATGAGGACAGGGATGGGACAAGGATGACTTTGGGATGAAGATGATGATGAGGACGAGGACAGAGATGATGAGGACTAAGATGAAGATGAGGAGGATGAGGATGGGGATGAGGAGGAGGAGGAGGAGGAGGAGGAGGAAGGGCGGGAGGAGGAGGAAGAGGAGGAAGAGGATGGAGAGGAGGAAGGGCGGGAGGATGAGGATGAGGATGAGGATGAGGACAGGGATGGGACAAGAATGACTTTGGGATGAAGATGATGAGGATGAGGAGGATGGGGATGGGATGAAGATGAGGATGAGAATGGGGATGAGGAGGAGGAGGAAGAGGAAGAGGAGGAGGAAGAGGAGGAGGAGGAAGAGGAGGACGAGGAAGAGGAGGAGGAAGGGCAGGAGGAAGAAGGGAGGATGAGGATGAGGACAGGGATGGGACAAGGATGACTTTGGGATGAAGATGATGATGGGGACTAAGATGAAGATGAGGAGGATGAGGATGATTTGGGATGAAAATGGGGATGGGATGAAGATGAGGATGAGGATGAGGATGAAGAAGAGGATGAGGATGGCACAAGGATGACTTTGAGATGAAGATGATGAGGACGAGAGCAAAGATGAAGATGAGGAGGATGGGATGGGATGTGAGGATCAGGATGAAGATGAAGATGAGGATGACTTTTGGATGAGGATGAAGATGAGGATCAGGATGTGGATGAAGATGAGGATGAGGATGAAGATGAGGACAGGAATGGGGCTGGGATGGGGACAACTTTGGGACAAGGATGGTGAGGACAAGGACAAAGATGATGAGGGTGAGGATGATGCCAATGCTGATGACGCTGACAATGCCGATGACAATGATGCTGACCATGGCCATGCCCATGATGCCCATGATGCCCATGATGGCCATGATGCCCATGATGACCATGATGGCCATGATGACCATGCCCTTGCTGATGACAATGACCATGCCCATGGCCATGATGACCATGATGACCATGATGACCATGATGACCATGATGACCATGATGACCATGATGACCATGATGACCATGCCCATGCCCACGATGATGACCATGCCAATGATGATGATGACCATGCCCATCATGACCATGACCATGATGACCATGCCCATGTCCATGACCATGACCATGACCATGCCCATGACCATGACGAAGCCCATGATGATACCCATGATGACCATGTCCATGATGCCCATGATGACCATGCCCATGCCCATGATTATGACCATGACAATGGCCATGATGACCATGCCCATGCTCATTCCGATGATGACCATGATGACCATCATGCCCATGCCCATGCCCATGATGATGCCCATGATCACCATGCCCATGCTCATTTCGATGATGACCATGGTGACCATCATGCCCATGCCCATGCCCATGCCCATGATGATGACCATGATGCTCATGATGACCACGCCCATGATGATGACCATGATGACCATCATGACCATGCCCATGATGACGCCCATGCCCATGCCCATGATGATGGCCATGATGACCATGATGACCATGCCCATGTCGATGACCATGACCATGCCCATAGGAATGGAATGAGGATGAGGAGGACGGGGATGAGGATCAGGATGAAGATGAGAAGGATGGGGATGAGGATGGGGATGGAGATCAGGTTCAGGGTGAAGATGAGGATGAGAATGAGAATGGGGATGAGGATGAAGATGAGGACAGAACCGGGGTCATGATGAGGACAAAGACAAAGATGATGACGAAGATGACGATGACGATGGAACCTCCGCCCTCAGGGAGGAGCAGGCCGAGGAGGTGAAGAAGAAGAAGAAGGACGACGAGGAGGACACGATCCCGCCCGAGATCTGGGAGCTGCTCAAGGGCGTCACCAAGAAGAGCGAGTACGAGCGCATCGCCTTCCAGTACGGCATCACCGACCTGCGCGGCATGCTGAAGCGCCTCAAGAAGATCAAGGTGGAGCCCAAGAAGAGCGAAGGTGGGGGTTTGGGGAGGATTCCGGGGATTTTGGGGAAATTTATGGAAATTTATGGAAATTTTATGGAAATTTCGGAGAAAATTGGAGAAATTTTGGATGGTTTTGAGGGATCTAAGGGGGATTTGGAGGATGGGAGAACCTCAATAAGATCGAGGTGGAGCCCAAGAAGAGCGAAGGTGGGGGTTTGGGGAGGATTCCGGGGATTTTGGGGAAATTTATGGAAATTTATGGAAATTTTATGGAAATTTCGGAGAAAATTGGAGAAATTTTGGATGGTTTTGAGGGATCTAAGGGGGATTTGGAGGATGGGAGAACCTCAAGAAGATCAAGGTGGAGCCCAAGAAGAGCGAAGGTGGGAGTTTGGGGAGGATTCTGGGGATTTTGGGGAAATTTATGGAAATTTATGGAAATTTTATGGAAATTTTGGAGAAAATTGGAGAAATTTTGGGTGATTTTTGAGGGATCTAAGGGGGATTTGGTGGAGGCTGAAACGCCTCAAGAAGATCAAGGTGGAGCCCAAGAAGAGCGAAGGTGGGAGTTTGGGGAGGATTCCGGGGATTTTGGGGAAATTTATGGAAATTTATGGAAATTTTATGGAAATTTATGAAAATTTCAGAGAAAATTGGAGAAATTTTGGGTGATTTTTGAGGGATCTAAGGGGGATTTGGAGGATGGGAGAACCTCAAGAAGATCAAGGTGGAGCCCAAGAAGAGCGAAGGTGGGGGTTTGGGGAGAATTCGGGGGATTTTGGGAAATTTATGGAAATTTTATGGAAATTTTATGGAAATTTTATGGAAATTCTGGAGAAAATTGGGTGAGTTTCAAGGAATTTTGGAGGAATCTAGGGGGGATTTGGAGGATGGGAGAACCTCAAGAAGATCAAGGTGGAGCCCAAGAAGAGCGAAGGTGGGAGTTTGGGGAGAATTCGGGGGATTTTGGGAAATTTATGGAAATTTATGGAAATTTATGGAAATGTATGGAAATTTTGGAGAAAATTGGGTGAGTTTCAAGGAATTTTGGAGGAATCTAGGGGGGATTTGGAGGATGGGAGAACCTCAAGAAGATCGAGGTGGAGCCCAAGAAGAGCGAAGGTGGGAGTTTGGGGAGGATTCTGGGGATTTTGGGGAAATTTATGGAAATTTATGGAAATTTTATGGAAATTTATGAAAATTTCAGAGAAAATTGGAGAAATTTTGGGTGATTTTTGAGGGATCTAAGGGGGATTTGGAGGATGGGAGAACCTCAAGAAGATCAAGGTGGAGCCCAAGAAGAGCGAAGGTGGGAGTTTGGGGAGGATTCCGAGGATTTTGGGGAAATTTATGGAAATTTTATGGAAATTTCGGAGAAAATTGGAGAAATTTTGGGGGAATTTTGATGGGATTTGGTGGAGGCTGAAGCGCCTCAAGAAGATCAGGGTGGAGTCCAAGAAGAGGAAAGGTGGGAGTTTGGGGAGAATTCCGAGGATTTGGGGAATTTTGGGGTTCCTGGTTGGTTTTTCGGGGTTCCCAGGTGATTTTTGGGGTCACCTGAGCTCACCTGTCCACCTCCAACCTTCATCCGGAAGCTGGACCCCTGAGGGACCTTTGTGATTTTGGGTTTTTTGAGGTTCCTGGTGGTTCTTTGAGGTTCTCAGGTGGAATTTTGGGGTTCCCAGGTGGTTTTTGAGGTTCCTGGGTGGTTCTTGGGGGTTTCCAGGTGGTTCTTTGGGGTCCCTCGGTGTTTTTTTGAGGTTCCCAGGTGATTTTTGGGGTCACCTGAGCTCACTTGTCCACCTCCAACCTTCATCCAGATGAGCTTTGGGATTTCCTTGTGGATTTTGGATTTTTGGAGGTTCCTGGGTGGTTCTTTGAGGTTCTCAGGTGGTTCTTTGGGGTTCCCAGGTGGAATTTTGGGGTTCCCGGGTGGTTCTTTGGGGTTCCCAGGTGGAATTTTGGGATTTCTAGTTGGTTTTTTGGGGGTTCCAGGTGGAATTTTGGGGTTCCTCTGTGGTTCTTTGGGGTTCCCGGGTGGTTCTTTGGGGTCACCTGAGCAGTTTTTGGGGTCACCTGGTCTCACCTGTCCACCTCCAACCTTCATCCGGAAGCTGGACCCCTGAGGGACCTTTGTGATTTTGGGTTTTTTGAGGTTCCTGGTGGTTCTTTGAGGTTCTCAGGTGGAATTTTGAGGTTCCCAGGTGGTTTTTGAGGTTCCTGGGTGGTTCTTGGGGGTTTCCAGGTGGTTCTTGGGGGTTCCAGGCGGAATTTTGGGGTTCCCAGATGGTTTTTGAGGTTCCCAGGTGATTTTTGGGGTCACCTGAGCTCACTTGTCCACCTCCAACCTTCATCCAGATGAGCTTTGGGATTTCCTTGTGGATTTTGGATTTTTGGAGGTTCCTGGGTGGTTCTTTGCGGTTTTCAGGTGGAATTTTGGGGTTCCTGGGTGGTTCTTTGGGGTTCCCAGGTGGAATTTTGGGGTTCCCGCGTGGTTTTTGAGCCTTCTCAGGCGGAATTTTGGGATTTCTAGTTGGTTTTTTGGGGGTTCCAGGTGGAATTTTGGGGTTCCCGGGTGGTTCTTTGGGGTCACCTGAGCAGTTTTTGGGGTCACCTGGTCTCACCTGTCCCCCCCAGCCTTCATCCGGAAGCTGGACCCCTGAGGAACCTTCGGGATTTTGGATTTTTAGGGGTTCCTGGGTGGTTCTTTGAGGTTCCCAGATGGTTTTAGAGGTTCCCGGATGGTTTTTTGGGGTCACCTGAGCTCACCTGTCCCCCCCAGCCTTCATCCGGTAGCTGGAACCCTGAGGAACCTTCGGGATTTTGGATTTTTGGGGGTTCCTGGGTGGTTCTTTGGGGTTTCCAGGTGGAATTTTGGGGTTCCCGGGTGGTTCTTTGGGGTTCCCAGGTGGAATTTTGGGGTCACCTGGTCTCACCTGTCGCCCCCAGCCTTCATCCGGAAGCTGGACCCCGCCTACCAGGTGGACAAGGGCAACAAGATCCGGCTGATGGTGGAGCTCAGCAACCCCGACCTGCCCCTCAAGTGGTACAAGAACGGGCAGCTCATCAAGCCCAGCAACAAGTGAGTGCCAGCTGGGCACAGGTGGGCACAGGTGGGCACAGGTGTGCCCCAGGTGTGCCCAGGTGTGTCCAGGTGGGCACAGGTGTGCCCCAGGTGTGCCCCAGGTGTGCCCCAGGTGTCCCTCAGGTGTCCCCAGGTGTGTCCAGGTATGGCACAGGTATGCCCAGGTATTGCACAGGTGTCCCCAGGAACCTCCAGGTGGGCACAGGTGTGCCCCAGGTGTGCCCAGTGAGCCCCCAGGTGTGTCCAGGTGTGCCCCAAGTGTGCTCCAGGTGGGCACAGGTGGGTACAGGTGTCCCCAGGTGTGTCCAGGTGGGCACAGGTAGACACAGGTGTTCTCAGGTGTCCCCAGGTACCCCCAGGTGTGCCCCAGGTGGGCACAGGTGTCCCTCAGGGGCGTCCAGGTGTACCCCAGGTATGGCATAGGTGTGTCCAGGTGGGCACAGGTGTGCCCCAGGTGTCCCCAGGTACCCCCAGGTGTGCCCAGGTATGCCCCAAGTGTGCTCCAGGTGGGCACAGGTAGACACAGGTGTCCCTCAGGTGTCCCCAGGTACCCCCAGGTGTGCCCAGGTACCCCCAGGTATGTCCAGGTGGGCACAGGTGTGCCCAGGTGTCCCCAGACACTCCCAGGATTGTGTCCAGGTGTGTCCAGGTACCCCCAGGTGTGCCCAGGTGTGCCCAGGAGTCCCCAGGAACCCCCAGGTGGGAAGAGGTGCCCCCAGGTGTGCCCTCAGGTGTGGCAGAGGTGTTTCCAGGTGGACACAGGTGGGCAAAGGAGTGCCCTCAGGTGAGCACAGGTATGCCCAGGTATTGCACAGGTGTCCCCAGAAACTCCCCAGGTGGGCACAGGGGTGCCCCAGGTATGGCACAGGTGTGTCCAGGTGCCCCCAGGTGTGCCCCTAGAGACCCCCAGGTGCCCCCAGGTGTGCCCAGGTGTGCCCAGGTGTGCCCAGGTGTGCGCAGGTGTGTCCCTAGGTGCCCCAGGTGTACCAGGGAGGTTCTCAGGTGCCCCCAGGTGTGCCCAGGTGTGCCCAGGTGTACCAGGGAGGGTCTCAGGTGCCCCCAGGTGCCCCCCGGTGTGTGCCCAGGTGCACCAGGGAGGGTCTCAGGTGCCCCCAGGTGCCCCCAGGTGTGTGCCCAGGTGTGCCCAGGTGTGCCCGTTGCCAGGTACGTGTTTGAGAACGTGGGCCTCAAGCGCATCCTGACCATCAACAAGTGCCCCAGGTGCCCCCAGGTGCGCCCAGGTGCACCAGGGAGGGTCTCAGGTGCCCCCAGGTGCCCCCAGGTGTGTGCCCAGGTGTGCCCAGGTGTGCCCGTTGCCAGGTACGTGTTTGAGAACGTGGGCCTCAAGCGCATCCTCACCATCAACAAGTGCTCGCTGGCCGATGACGCCGCCTACGAGTGCCGGGTCAACGACGAGAAGAGCTTCACCGAGGTCTTCGTCAAAGGTGGGCACGGGGCACCTGGGGGGCACCTGGGGGGCACACCTGGGTACCTGGGGGGCACCTGGGGGCACCTGGGAGGCACCTGGGTGGGGTTTTGGGGGTGTTTGGGGGCACCTGGGTACCTGGGGGGTACCTGGGGGGCACACCTGGGGTACCTGGGTGGGGTTTTGGAGGTCTTGGAGGTGCCCATGGAGGTACCTGGGAAGGGTTTGAGGTGCCTGAGGGGCACCTGGGGGCACACCTGGGGTACCTGGGGGACACTTGGGGCACCTGGGTGGGGTTTTGGGGGGTGTTTGGGGGGCACAGCTGGGTACCTGGAGGGCACCTGGGGTACCTGGGTGGGGGTTTGGGGGCTGTTTGGGGGCACCTGAGGCACCTGGGGGGTACTTGGGGTACCTGGGGGGCACCTGGGGTACCTGGGTGGGGTTTTGGAGGTCTTGGAGGTGCCCATGGGGGCACCTGGAGGGGGTTTGAGGCACCTGTGGGCACCTGAGGGCATCTGGGAGGGGTTTTGGGGGTCTTGGAGGTGCCCACGGAGGCACCTGGGGGCACCTGGGGGCACCTGGGGGCACCTGGGGGGTACCTGAGTGGGCACCTGGGGGCACCGGAGACCATTGGGAAAGGCCCTGAGGACCAGCAGGTGGTGTCCCCTCACCTGTCCCCTCACCTGTCCGTGTGTCCGTCCCTCACCTGTCCGTGTGTCTGTCCCTCACCTGTCCGTGTGTCTGTCCCTAAGGTGTCCGTGTGTCTGTCCCCTCACCTGTCCGTGTGTCCGTCCCTCACCTGTCCGTGTGTCCGTCCCTCACCTGTCTGTCTGTCTGTCCCTCACCTGTCTGTCTGTCCCTCACCTGTCCGTGTGTCCGTCCCTCACCTGTCCGTGTGTCTGTCCCTCACCTGTCCGTCTGTCCCGCAGAGCCGCCGGTGACCATCATGAAGGGCCCTGAGGACCAGCAGGTGGTGGTGGGCGAGCGCGTGGTGCTGGAGGCCGAGGTGTCCGAGGAGGGCGCGCAGGTCATGTGGTACGGGCCGGCCGTCTGTCCGTCCGCACTGTCCGTGTGTCCATCAGTGTGTCCATCCACACTGTCCTGTGTCCATCCTGTGTCTGCCTGTCCATCCGCAGTGTCCCTGTGTCCATCCTGTGTCTGCCTGTCCATCCGCAGTGTCCGTCTGTCCATCAGTGTGTCCATCCACAGTGTCCTGTGTCCATCCTGCGGCCGTCTGTCCGTCCTGCGGCCGTCTGTCCGTCCGCACTGTCCGTGTGTCCATCAATGTGTCCATCCACAGTGTCCTGTGTCCATCCTGCGGCCGTCTGTCCATCCTGTGTCCCTGTGTCCATCCTGTGTCCATCCACACTGTCCTTTGTCCATCCTGTGTCCATCCTGTGTCCCTGTGTCCATCCTGTGTCCATCTGTCCATCCTGTGTCCCTGTGTCCATCCTGTGTCCATCCTGTGTCCCTGTGTCCATCCTGTGTCTGTCTGTCCATCCTGTGTCCATCCTGTGTTCATCCTGTGTCCATCTGTCCATCCCTGTGGCCATCCTGTGGCCATCCTGTAGCCATCCACACTGTCCTGTGTCCCTGTGTCCATCCTGTGTCCATCTGTCCACCCTGTGTCCATCCTGTGTCCATCCACACTGTCCGTGTGTCCAACCTGTGTCTGTGCATCCATCCATGTCCATCTCCATGTCCACCCCCTGTCCACCTTGCGTCCATCTCCACGCCCACCCCAAATCCACCTCATGTCCATCCCCGTGTCCACCTCATGTCCATCTCCACACCCACCTGGTGCCCACCCCAAATCCACTCCATGTTCACCCTGTGCCCACCTGGTGTCCACCCTGTGTCCACCCCACGTCCATCTCCATGTCCTCCCTGTGTCCACTCTATGTCCATCTCCATCTACATCCCATGTCCACCCCACGTCCATCTCCATGGTCATCTCCACACCCACCTCATGTCCACCTCCATGTCCACCCTGTGTCCACTCTATGTCCATCTCCACACCCACCCCATATCCACCCCATGTCCATCCCCGTGTCCACCCCATGTCCACCCTCTGTCCACCTGTAGTGCACTCCATGTCCATCTCCATGTCCATCTCCATGTCCATCTCCATGTCCACCTGGTGTCCACCCCACGTCCACTCCATGTCCACTCCACATCCACCCTGTGTCCACCCCATGTCCACCCCGTGTCCATCTCCACCTCCACCTGGTGTCCACCCCACGTCCATCTCCATGTCAACCCCATGTCCATCTCCACACTCACCTCGTGTCCACCCCTTGTCCACCTGGTGTCCACTCCATGTCCACCCCAAATCCACCCCATGCCCACCTGGTGTTCCCCCTTGTCCATCCCCATGTCCACCATGTCCATCTCCATGTCCACTCAACGTCCACCCCATGTCCACCTCTATGTCCACCTGGTGTCCACCCCAAACCCACCCCACATCCATCTCCATGTCCATCCCCATGTCCACTCTGTGTCCATCTCCACATCCACTCCATGTCCACCTTGTGTCCACCCCATGTCCATCTCCATGTCCATCTCCACACCCACCTGGTGTCCACCCCAAATCCACCCTGTGTCCACCCCATGTCCAGTCTGTGTCCACCTGGTGTCCACCCCACACCCACCCCATGTCCATCCCCTTGTCCACTCTGTGTCCATCTCCACATCCACTCCATGTCCATCTCCGCCTCATGTCCATCTCCACATCCACCTCATGTCCACCCATGTCCACCCCACGTCCATCTCCACATCTACCCAATGTCCACCTGGTGTCCATCTCCACGCCCACCCCGTGTCCACCCCACATCCACCCTGTGTCCACCCTGTGTCCACCCTGTGTCCACCCCATGTCCATCTCCACATCCACTCCATGTCCACCTTGTGTCCACCCCATGTCCATGTCCACCTCCACCCCATGTCCATCTCCACGTCCATCTCCACATCCACCCCGTGCCCACCTGGTGTCCACTCCATGACCACCCCATGTCCATCTCCACATTCCCCCCATGTCCACTCCATGTCCACCCCAAATCCACCTGGTGACCACCCCATCTCCATCTCCATGTCCATCCCCACGTCCACCCCATGTCCATCTCCATCTCCATCTCCATCTCCATCTCCATCTCCATCTCCATCTCCATCTCCATCTCCATCTCCACTGCATCTCCACTCCACACCCACCCCATGTCCACCCCACATCCATCTCCCCACCCACCTGGTTGACCACCCCGTGTCCATCTCCATATCCACCCCAAATCCACCCCATGTCCACCCTGTGTCCATCTCCATGTCCACCTGGCGTCCACCCCATGTCCACCTGCTGTCCACCCCACATCCACCCCAAATCCACCCCGTGTCCACCCCGTGTCCATCTCCATCTCCATCTCCATCTCCATCTCCATCTCCATCATCTCCATCTCCACTCCATGTCCACCTTGTGTCCACCCCATGTCCATATCCTCCTGACCCCGTGTCCACTCCACGTCCATCTCCTCATTCCCCCCATGTCCACTCCATGTCCACCCCAAATCCACCTGGTGTCCACCCCGTGTCCATCTCCATGTCCATCTCCATCTCCATTCCATGTCCACCCCATGTCCACCACACACCCACTGCACGCCCACCCAACGTCCACCTGGTGTCCACCCCATGTCCATCTCCACACCCACCTGGTGTCCATCTCCATGTCCATCCCATGTTCATGTCCATCTCCACTCCATGTCCACCCCATGTCCACTCCATCTCCATCTCCATCTCCATCTCCATCATCTCCATCTCCATCTCCATCTCCATCATCTCCATCTCCACTCCATGTCCACCTTGTGTCCACCCCACATCCATCTCCACGTCCATCTCCACATTCCCCCCATGTCCACTCCATGTCCACCCCAAACCCACCTGGTGACCACCCCATCTCCATCTCCATGTCCATCCCCACGTCCACCCCATCTCCATCTCCATCATCTCCATCATCTCCATCATCTCCATCATCTCCATCATCTCCATCATCTCCATCTCCACTCCATGTCCACCCCATGTCCACTCCATCTCCATCTCCATCATCTCCATCATCTCCATCTCCACTCCTTGTCCACCTTGTGTCCACCCCATGTCCATCTCCACGTCCATCTCCACGTTCCCCCCCTGTCCACTCCATGTCCACCCCAAACCCACCTGGTGTCCACCCCGTGTCCATCTCCACATCCACTCCATGTCCAGCTGGTGTCCATCTCCACACCCATCCCGTGTCCATCTCCACGCCCACTCCATGTCCACCCATGTCCATCTCCACATCCACTCCATGTCCACCTGGTGTCCATCTCCACATCCACCCCGTGCCCACCTGGAGTCCACTCCATGACCACCCCATGTCCATCTCCACACCCACCTGGTGTCCATCTCCATGTCCATCCCCTGTTCATGTCCACCTCCACTCCATGTCCACCCCACGTCCACCCCATGTCCACTCCATCTCCATCTCCATCTCCATCATCTCCATCATCTCCATCATCTCCATCTCCACTCCATGTCCACCTTGTGTCCACCCCACGTCCATCTCCACATTCCCCCCATGTCCACTCCATGTCCACCCCAAACCCACCTGGTGTCCACCCCGTGTCCATCTCCACACCCACCCACGGGTTGTCCACCCGTTGTCCACCCGGTGTCCAGGACGAAGGACGGCGTGGAGCTGACCCGCGAGGAGACCTTCAAGTACCGCTTCAAGAAGGACGGCAAGAAGCACTTCCTGATCCTCAACGAGGCCACCATGGAGGACACCGGGCGCTACCGCATCCTGACCAACGGCGGCGAGGCCGAGGCCGAGGTCATCGTGGAAGGTCAGAGCTCCTCGCGGTCATCCTGCTCCTGGGACCTCCTGGGGATGTTTGAGGGTCACCCCGGAGAAGGTTCTGGAAGGTTCAGGGAGCTCCTGGAAGGTCCAGGAGATGTTTGAGGGTCACCTCGGAGAAGGTTCTGGAAGGTTCTAGGAGCTCCTGAAGGTCCAGGAGATGTTTGAGGGTCACCTTGGAGAAGGTTCTGGAGATCCCAGAAAGTTCCCGGGAATTTGAGGGTTCCTGGAAGGTTCTGGGAGCTCCTGAAGATGTTTGAGGGTCACCTCGGAGAAGGTTCTGGAGATCCCAGGAGGTCCCATGGATGTCCATGAGAAGTTGAAAGGTTCTGGAAGGTTCTAGGAGCTCCTGGAAGGACCAGGAGATGTTTGAGGGTCACCTCAGAAAAGGTTCTGGAGACCCCAGAAGGTCCCAGGAAATCTGGAAAGTTCTGGGAGCTCCTGGGGATGTTTGAGGGTCACCTTGGAGAAGGTTCTGGAAGGTTCAGGGAGGTCCTGGAAGGTCCAGGAGATGTTTGAGAGAAGCTCCTGGAGATCCCAGAAGGTCCCAGGGAATCTGAAGGGTTCTGGAAGGTTCAGGGAGCTTCTGGAAGGTCCTGGAGATGTTTGAGGGTCACCTCGGAGAAGGTTCTGGAGACCCCAGAAGGTCCCAGGGATGTCCATGAGAAACTGGAGGGTTCTGGAGGGTCCAGGAGATGTTTGAGGGTCACCTTGGAGAAGGTCCTGGAGATCTCAGAAGGTCCCGGGGATTTTTGGGGGGTCGAGATGGATTTTTGGGGTTCCAGAGAAGCAGCTGGAGGTGCTGAAGGCATCTCAAGAGGTTCTCCAGATGTTCTCCATGTGTTCTCCATGGGTTCCTTATGGATTTTTTGGGTTCCCCATGGATTTTTGGGGTCTCCATGGATGGTTTTGACCTGCAGAGAAGCAGCTGGAGGTGCTGCAGGAGGTTCTCCAGATGTTCTCCATGGGTTCCTCATGGTTTCTTTGGGGTTCTCCATGAACTTTTGGGTTCCCCATGGATTTTTTGGGTTCCCCATGGATTTTTGGGGTCCACGTGGATGTTTTGGGGTTGCGGAGAAGCAGCTGGAGGTGCTGCAGGAGGTTCTCCAGATGTTCCTAGAGGTTCTCCATGGGTTCCTCATGGTTTCTTTGAGGTTCCCCATGGATTTTTGGGTTCCCCATGGATTTCTGGGGTCCATGTGGATGTTTTGGTCCTGCAGAGAAGCAGCTGGAGGTGCTGCAGGAGGTTCTCCAGATGTTCTCCATGGGTTCCTCATGGTTTCTTTGGGGTTCCCCATGGATTTTTTTGGGTTCCCCATGGATTTTTGGGTTCCCCATGGATTTTTGGGGTCCACGTGGATGTTTTGGGGTTGCAGAGAAGCAGCTGGAGGTGCTGCAGGAGGTTCTCCAGATGTTCTCCATGGGTTCCTCATGGTTTCTTTGGGGTTCCCCATGGATTTTTGGGTTCCCCATGGATTTTTGGGTTCCCCATGGATTTTTGGGGTCCACGTGGGTGTTTTGGTCCTGCAGAGAAGCAGCTGGAGGTGCTGCAGGAGGTTCTCCAGATGTTCCTAGAGGCTCTCCATGGGTTCTTTTTCTTTGTTCCTCATGGTTTCTTTGGGTTCCTCCATGGATTTTTTGGGTTCCCCATGGATTTTTGGGTCCCATGGATGTTTTGGGTCCTCGGAAGCAGCTGGAGGTGCTGCAGGGCATCGCGGACCTGACGGTGCAGGCCACCGAGCAGGCCGTGTTCAAGTGCGAGGTGTCGGATGAGAAGGTCACCGGGCGCTGGTTCAAGAACGGCGTCGAGGTCCGGCCCAGCAAACGCATCCACATCTCCCACACCGGCAGGTGAGACCCAAAAGAACCAAAAATAATCCCAAAAATAATCCCAAAAAACCCGAAAATATCCTCAAAAAACCCTCCCAAAATATTCCAAAATTATCGAAAGAAATCCCCAAATCTAAAAACCCAATATCCACAAAAATATCCCAAAATAAAAACCCCAAAATACCAAAAAATCCCAAAAATAACCCAAAAATTCCCCAAAAAATCCCAAAAATATCCCAAAAATATCCCCAAAAATATCCCCAAAAATAACCCCAAGAAATTCCCAAAAATATCCCAAAACAACCCAAAAATAACCCCGAAAAATCTCAAAAATATCCCCAAAATATCCCCAAAAAATTCCCAAAAATATCCCCAAAAATCAACCCAAAATACCCAAATTCCCAAAAATACCAAAAAACAAAAAACAAAATCTCAAAATATCCCCAAAAAATTCCCAAAAATATCCCCAAGAAACCTCCCAAAATAACCCCAAAAAGTCCCAAAAATAACACAAAGAAATTCCCAAAAATCCCCAAAAATGTCCCAAAAATAACCTTAAAAAATTTCCCCCCAAATATCCCAAAAATATCCCCAAACTTTCCAAAATATCCCCCCCAAAAATTCCCCAAAAATAACCTAAAAAATCCCAAAAATAACCCCAAAAATCCCAAAAATAATGCAAAGAAACTCTTTAAAAATCCCCAAAATATCCCCCCAAAATCCCAAAAATATCCCAAAATTAACCTTAAAAAAATTCCACAAATATCCACAAAAAAAATCCCAAACCCCACCCCCAAATTTCCCAAAAATATCCCAAAAATATCCCAAAAAATCCATAAAAACCCCCAAAAATATCCCAAAAATATCCCAAAAATATCCCAAAAATATCCCAAAAATATCCCAAAAATATCCCCAAAATATCCCAAAAATATCCCAAAAATATCCCAAAAATATCCCAAAAATATCCCAAAAATACCCCAAAAATACCCCAAAAATATCCCAAAAATATCCCAAAAATACCCCAAAAATAACTTTTAAAAATTCCCCCAAAATCCCAAAAACATCCCAAAAAAAATCCCCAAAAAAACCCCAAAAAATCCAAATTTGGGATTTTGGGGTTGAGTTTTTTGGGGCATTTTTGGGATTTTTGGATCTGATTTTTGAAAGATTTTGGGATTTTTCTTTGGGGTTTTTGGGATTTTTGGGGATTTTGGGGTTTTTGGGATTTTTGGGGGATTTTTGGGATTTTTTGAGTGGGGTTTTTTGGGTTTTTGGGATTTTTTGGGGAGGTTTTTTTATTTTTCAGTGCATTTTTTATTTTTGGGTTTTGGATTTGGGATTTTTTGGATTTGGGGATTTTTATGCGGATTTTTGGGGGAATTTTGGGATTTTTTTGTGGTTTTTCTGTTGATTTTGTGATTTTTGGCTGGAATTTTATGGAATTTTGGGATTTTTCATTTGGGGTTTTGGGAGTTTTTGGGATTTGGGGGGTTTTTGGGATTTTTGGAGATTTTTTGGGATTTTTGGGATTTTTTGGGGGGAGTTTTTTTATTTTTCAGTGCATTTTTTAAATGTTGGGATTTTTTGGATTTGGGGATTTTTGGGTTTGGGATTTTTTAAATTTGGGGATTTTTACGCGGATTTTTTTGGGGAATTTTGGGATTTTTTCGTGGTTTTTCTTTTGAATTTTGTGGGTTTTGGCTGGGATTTTATGGAATTTTGGGATTCCTGGGTGGATTTTTTGGCGTTTTTCAATGGGGTTTTTTGGGTTTTTTTGGGATTTTGGGGTGAATTTTTTTGGATTTTGGCCCTTTCCCAAAAAACCCCAAATTTGGGACTTTCTGGGTGATTTTTTTGGGAATTTGGGATTTTTTTGTGATACTTTTGGGGTTTTTGGATTTTGGGGATTTTGGAATATTGGGATTTTTTTGTGATTTTTTTCTTTGGGGATTTTTTTGTGGATTTCTGGGTTTTTTATTTTATTTTGGGATTTTTGAGTGGATTTTTATTTTGGGTTTTGGAATTTTTTAATGGATTTTTTTTTTAATTTGGAGGTTTTGGGTGGGGTTTTTTTGGATTTTGGGATTTTTGGTTGGGTTTTTTTTTGGATTTTGGGGTTTTGGGTGGATTTTTTTTTATTTTGGGTTTTTCAATGGGATTTTTTGGGATTTTTGAGCGCAGTTTTTGGGGGTTTTGGGTGGAATTTTGTGGATTTTTGGGTGGATTTTTTTTGGATTTTGGAATTTTTTAATGGATTTTTTTTAACTTGGAGCTTTTGGGTGGGATTATTTTGAATTTTGAGGGTTTTGCATGGGATATTTTTGAATTTTGCCATTTTTGGGTTGGGATTTTTGGGATTTTTGGGGGGATTTTGGGATTTTTGGATCAGATATTTTTTGATTTTGGGATTTTTGGGTGTTTTTTGGGGATTTTTTTAGTGAGGGTTTTTGGGATATTGGGATTTTTGAGTGGATTTTTCTTTAATTTTGGGGGTTTTGGGGGGGATATTTTTGAATTTTGTGATTTTTGGTTGGGTTTTTTTTGCATTTCGGGATTTTTGCTTGGGGTTTTTGGGATTTTGGGGATTTTTGGGATGATGGAGGTTTCGAGTGGGTGATTTTTGGTTTGGATTTTGGGATTTTTGAGTGGATTTCTTTGGGATTTTTGGAGGTTTTGGGTGGGGATTCCGCAATTTTGAGGTGGGACTTTTTTGAATTTTGCGATTTTGGGGTGGGATTATTTTGAATTTTGTGGGTTTTGGGTGGGATATTTTTGAATTTTGAGATATCTGAGTGGGGTTTTTTGGATTTTTTTTGAATTTTGTGGGTTTTGGGTGGGATATTTTTGAATTTTGCGATTTTTGGGTGGGGTTTTTTTGAATTTTGTGATATCTGAGTGGGGTTTTTTGGTTTTTTTTTTTGAATTTTGGGATTTTTGAGTGGATTTCTTTGGAATTTTTGGAGGTTTGGGGTGGGGATTTTGCAATTTTGGGGTGGGACTTTTTTTTAATTTTGTGATTTTTGGTTGGGTTTTTTTTGAATTTCGGGATTTTTGCTTGGGGTTTTTGGGAGGTTTCGAGTCGGTGATTTTTGGTTTGGATTTTGGGATTTTTGAGTGGATTTGTTTGGGATTTTTGGGGTTTTGGGTGGGGATTCCGCAATTTTGGGTGGGATATTTTTGAATTTTGCTATTTTTGGGTGGGATTTTTTTGAAATTTGTAATTTTGAGTGGGATTTTTTTGAATGTTGTGATTTTGGGGTGGGATTTTTTTGAATTTTGCAATTTTTGGGTGGGGTTTTTTCGAATTTTGAGATATCTGAGTGGGGTTTTTTGGTTTTTTTTTTTGAATTTTGGGTGGAATTTTGGGATTTTTGGGTGGGGTTTTTTTGAATTTTGTAATTTTGGGGTGGGGTTTTTTTGAATTTTGTGGTTTTTGGGTGGGGTTTTTTTGAATTTTGTGATACCTGAGTGGGGTTTTTTGGGTTTTTTTTGAATTTTGGGATTTTTTGGGTGGATTTGTTTGGGATTTTTGGAGGTTTAGGGTGGGGATTTCGCAATTTTGGGGTGGGGTTTTTTTGAATTTTGAGATTTTTGGGGTGGGATATTTTTGAATTTTGCGGTTTTCGGGAGGGATTTTTTTGAATTTTGTGGGTTTTGGGTGGGATATTTTTGAATTTTGCGATTTTTGGGTGGGATATTTTTGAATTTTGTGATATCTGAGTGGGGTTTTTTGGGATTTTTTTAATTTTGGGATTTTTGAGTGGATTTCTTTGGGATTTTTGGAGGTTTTGGGTGGGGATTTCGCAATTTTGGGGTGGGATATTTTTGAATTTTGCAATTTTTGGGTGGGGTTTTTTTGAATTTCGGGATTTTTGCTTGGGGTTTTTGGGAGGTTTCGAGTGGGTGATTTTTGGTTTGGATTTTGGGATTTTTGAGTGGATTTCTTTGGAATTTTTGGAGGTTTTGGGTGGGGATTTCGCAATTTTGGGGTGGGATTTTTTTTTAATTTTGCGATTTTTGGGTGGGTTTTTTTTGAAATTTGTAATTTTGAGTGGGATTTTTTTGAATGTTGTGATTTTGGGGTGGGATATTTTTGAATTTTGCAATTTTTGGGTGGGGTTTTTTTGAATTTTGAGATATCTGAGTGGGGTTTTTTGGGGTTTTTTTTGGATTTTGGGATTTTTGGGGTGGATTTGGTGGGATTTTGGCCCTTGGCAGGATCCACAAGCTGGTGATCGACGACGTGCGCCCCGAGGACGAGGGCGATTACACCTTCGTGCCCGACGGCTACGCCCTCACGCTGTCGGCCAAGCTCAACTTCCTCGGTGGGCGCCGGGAAATTGGGGAAAATCGGGGAAATTCGGGAAAATTCGGGGAAATTTGGGGAAATTCGGGGAAATTTGGGGAAAATTCGGGAAAATTTGGGGGGATTTGGGGGAAATTTGGGGAAATTTGGGCAATTTTGGTGCAATTTGGGGGTGTTTGGGGAAATTCGGGGGAATTCGGGGGAATTTGGGAAATTCGGGGAAATTCGGGGAAATTCGGGGAAATTTGGGAAATTCGGGGAAATTTGGGAAATTCGGGGAAATTTGGGGAAAAATCGGGAAAATTTGGGGAAATTTGAGGAAAATTTGGTGCAATTTGGGGGTGTTTGGGGAAATTTGGGGAAATTTGGTGGAATTCGGGGGAATTTGGGGAAAATTTGGGGAAATTTGGGGGAAATTCAGATAAATTTGGGGGGATTTGGGGAAATTTTGGGAATTTTGGTGCAATTTGGGGATGTTTGGGGGAAATTCTGATGAATTTGGGGAAATTTGGGGAAAATTTGGGCAAATTTGGTGGAATTTGGGGAAATTTGGGGGGATTTAGGGACATTTGGGGGAAATTTGGGAAAATTCGGGTAAATTTGAGGAAAATTTGGGGGAAATTCAGATAAATTTGGGGGGATTTGGGGAACATTTGGGGGGAATTTGGGAAAATTCAGGGGGATTTGGGGAAATTCGGGGAAATTTGGGGAAATTTGGTGGAAATTTGGGGGAACTTGGGGGAGTTTGGGGAAAATTCGGGGGTGTTTGGGGGGAATTTGGAGGGATTTGGGGAAATTTGGGGGAACTTGGGGCTGTTTGGGGGGAATTTGGAGGATTTGGGTAAATTTGGGGAAATTTAGGGGGAAATTGGTGGCACTGGGAGGGACATTTGGGGAAATTTGGGAGAAATTCGGGGAAATTTCGGGGTGTTTGGGGAAATTTGGGGGGAAATTTGGGAAAATTTGGGGGGATTTCGGGAAATTGGGGAAATTTGGGGGAAATTTAGGGGGAAATTCCCAATGACGTCACTGGTGACAATTCTGTGATGACGTCATTGGGCGTGGTTTTGGGATCGGTGACGTCACTGACCCCTCCCCTTTCCTTCCCCCCCTCCCAGAGATCAAGGTGGAGTACGTGCCCAAACAAGGTGAGGATGGGGGGACACCTGGGGACACCTGGGGACACCTGGAGGGACAGGGGACACCTGAGGGGACACCTGGGGACACCTGGGAAGGACAGAGAACACCTGGAAGGACACCTGGGGACACCTGGGGACACCTGGGGGGACAGGGGACACCTGAGGGGACACTTGTGGGGACAGGACACACCTGGAAGGACACCTGGGGACACCTGGGGACTTTGGGGACACCTGGGGACACCTGGAGGGACAGGGGACACCTGAGGGGACAGGGGACACCTGAGGGGACACCTGGGAAGGACAGAGGACACCTGGAAGGACACCTGGGGACACCTGGGGTGGGAGGGGACAACTGGAGGGACAGGGGACACCTGGAGGGACACCTGTGGGGACAGGGGACACCTGAGGGGACACCTGTGGGGACAAGGGACAACTGGGGTGACACCTGGGGACACCTGGGAAGGACAGGACACACCTGAGGGGAGACAGGACACACCTGAGAGGACACCTGTGGGGACAGGGGACACCTGGAAGGACAGGGGACACCTGAGGGGACACCTGGGGAGGACAGAGGTGGGAAGGGACACCTGTGGGGACACGTGGGGGATAGAGAGGACACCTGTGGGGACACCTGAGCACACCTGTGGGGAGAGGGGACACCTTGGGACACCTGGTGGGGACACCTGAGGGGACAAAGGACAACTGGGGTGACACCTGAGCACACCTGTGGGGACACCTGGGAAGGACAGGACACACCTGAGGGGACACCTGAGGGGACAGGAGACATCTGTGGGGACAGGGGACACTTGGGGGGACACCTGTGAGGACACCTGGGGTGGGATGGGACACCTGTGGGGACAGAGGACACCTGGGGGGACACCTGTGGGGACACCTGGCAGGGACAGGTGACACCTGAGCAGAGCTGTGAGGACACCTGGGGACACCTGGGGTGGGAGGGGACACCTGTGGGGACACCTGGCAGGGTCAGGTGACACCTGTGGGGACAGGAGACACCTGAGGAGACACTTGAGAGGACACGGGGGGCACCTGGGGGGACAGAGGACACACCTGGGGACACCTGAGGGGACACCTGGGGACACCTGAGAAAACACCTGACAGGGACAGGGGACACCTTCAGGGGCACCTGGGGGATACAGAGGACACCTGAGGGGACACCTGGGCACACCTGGTTACCCCTGGTCACACCTGAGGGGACACCTGGTCACACCTGGTCACACCTGAGGGGACAGAGGACACCTGAGGGGACACCTGGTCACACCTGGTTACCCCTGGTCACACCTGAGGGGACACCTGGTCACACCTGGTCACACCTGGTCACACCTGAGGTGTCATCGCCACCCTGTCCTCCCCCCAGAGCCCCCCAAGATCCACCTGGACTGCTCGGGCAAGGACACGGAGAACACCTTGGTGGTGGTGGCGGGAAACAAACTGCGCCTGGACGTGCCCATCTCAGGGGAACCCCTGCCCACGGTCACCTGGACCAAGGACGGGCAGGTGAGGGCACCTGTGACACCTGAGTGTCACCTGTGTGTGTCATTGGAGTTACCTGTGTGTCACCTGTGTGTGTCACTGTCACACCTGTGTGTCACCTGTGTGTCATTGGAGTTACCTGTGTTACCTGTGTGTGTCACTGTGCCCATCTCGGGGGAGCCCCTGCCCACGGTCACCTGGACCAAGGACGGGCAGGTGAGGGCACCTGGGTGTCACCTGAGTGTCACCTGTGTCACCTGTGTGTCACCTGTGTCACCTGAGTGTCATTGGAGTCACCTGTGTTACCTGTGTGTGTCACTGTCACACCTGTGTCACTGTGCCCATCTTGGGGGAGCCCCTGCCCACGGTCACCTGGACCAAGGACGGGCAGGTGAGGGCACCTGTGTGTCACCTGTGTCACCTATAACAGCTCTGTGTCATTGGAGTTACCTGTGTGTGTCACTGTCACACCTGTGTGTGTCACTGTGCCCATCTCGGGGGAACCCCTGCCCATGGTCACCTGGACCAAGGATGGGCAGGTGAGAACACCTGAGTGCCACCTGTGTTACCTGTGTGTCACCTGGGTGTCACCTGTGTTACCTGTGTGTCATTGGAGTTACCTGTGTGTGTCAATGTGTCACCTGTGTCACTGTGCCCATCTCGGGGGAGCCCCTGCCCACGGTCACCTGGACCAAGGACGGGCAGGTGAGGGCACCTGGGTGTCACCTGAGTGTCACCTGTGTCACCTGTGTGTCACCTGTGTGTCATTGGAGTTACCTGTGTGTGTCAATGTGTCACCTGTGAACCCCTGCCCACGGTCACCTGCACCAAGGACGGGCAGGTGAGGGCACCTGTGACACCTGAGTGTCACCTGTGTCACCTGTGTGTCACCTGAGTGTCACCTGAGTGTCACCTGTGTGTCACTGTGTGTCACCTCTGTGTCACCTCTGTGTCACCTGTGTCACTGTGCCCATCTCGGGGGAGCCCCTGCCCACGGTCACCTGCACCAAGGACGGGCAGGTGAGGGCACCTGTGTCACCTGTGTGTCACCTGAGTGTCACCTGAGTGTCACTGTGTTACCTGTGTTACATGTGTGTCATTGGAGTTACCTGAGTGTCACCTGAGTGTGTCACTGTGTTACCTGTGTGTGTCACTGTCACACCTGTGTCACCTGAGTGTCACCTGTGTGTCACCTGTCTCACCTGTCCATCTCACCTGTCCCATACATTTCCATCTCACCTGTCTCACCTGTCTGTGTCCCACCTGTCCCACCTGTGCAGGAGTTCTCGGCCAAGGAGGGCCGTGTCCGGCTCAAGGACAAGCACGAGCTGAGCAGCTCCTGTCTCACCTGTCCAACACCTGTCCATCTCACCTGTCCCATACATTTCCATCTCACCTGTCCATCTCACCTGTCCATCTCACCTGTCTGTGTCTCACCTGTCCCACCTGTGCAGGAGTTCTCGGCCAAGGAGGGCCGTGTCCAGCTCGAGGACAAGCACGAGCTGAGCAGCTCCTGTCCCACACCTGTCCCTGTGTCCCCACCTGTCCCACACCTGTCTCACCTGTCCATCTCACCTGTCCCACACCTGTCCCACACCTGTCCCACACATTTCCATCTCACCTGTCTGTGTCCCACCTGCAGGAGTTCTCGGCCAAGGAGGGGCGTGTCCAGCTCGAGGACAAGCACGAGCTGAGCAGCTCCTGTCCCACACCTGTCCCTGTGTCCCCACCTGTCCCACACCTGTCTCACCTGTCCCACCTGCAGGAGTTCTCGGCCAAGGAGGGCCGTGTCCGGCTCGAGGACAAGCACGAGCTGAGCAGTTTCGTCATCGAGAGCGCCGAGCGCGCCGACGAGGGGCGCTACGAGATCCGGGTGACCAACCCGGCCGGCGAGGACACGGCCGCCATCAACATCCGCGTCGTGGGTACGGGACACACCTGGGGACACCTGGGCACACCTGGGGACACCTGGGGACACCTGAGATACACCTGGGGGCACCTGGGGACACCTGGGGACACCTGGGGGCACCTGGGGACACCTGGGAACAATGGGGATACACCTGAGACACACCTGGGGGCACCTGGGGGCACCTGGGGGCACCTGGGAACACCTGGGGACACCTGGGCACACCTGGGAACAATGGGGACACACCTGGGCACACTTGGGCACACCTGGGGATGCACCTGAGCACACCTGGGAACAATGGAGCTACACCTGGGGACACACCTGGGGACACACCTGGGCACACCTGGGGACACACCTGGGCACACCTGGGCACACCTGGGTACACCTGGGCACACAGGTAACCTCACCTGGGCACACAGGTAACCTCACCTGTCCCCGCAGATGTCCCTGACCCGCCCGAGGCCGTTCGCGTCACCCAGGTGGGCGAGGACTGGGCCGTGCTGGTCTGGGAGCCGCCCAAGTTCGATGGCGGGCAGCCGGTCACAGGTGAGAGACACACCTGGGTGGGCACACCTGGGGGGCACACCTGGGGACACACCTGGCATCTGGATGGGCACCTGGTGTCCCCTGTCCTTCCCCACACCTGTGTGGGCTCTGTGTGTCCTTCACACCTGTCCCTTACCTGTCCTACCTATCCCTCACCTGTCACACCTGTCCCCACACACACCTGTCCCTCATCTGTTGTCATCTGTCCTCACCTGTGTCTCACCTGTCCTCACCTGCCTCCCATCTGGCACCTGGATGGGCACCTGGGTGTCCCCTCCTCATCCCCACACCTGTGTGGGCTCTGTCCGTGTGTCCTCACCTGTCCCTCACTTCTGTCCCACCTGTCCCAGGTTACCTGGTGGAGAGGAAGAAGAAGGGCTCCCACCGGTGGATGAAGCTCAATTTCTGTCCCTCACCTGTCTCACCTGTCTCTCACCTGTGTCTTACTTTTGTCACCTGTCCCTCACCTGTCCCTCACCTGTTTAGGTTACCTGGTGGAGAGGAAGAAGAAGGGCTCCCATTGATGGATGAAGGGGATTTAGGGCTCCTGTGTCTCACCTGTCCCTCACACACCTGTCCCTTACCTGTCCCAGGTTACCTGGTGGAGAGGAAGAAGAAGGGGTCGCACTGGTGGATGAAGGGGATTTAGGGCTCCCATCGATGGATATCTCACCTGTCCCTCACCTGTCTCACCTGTGTCTCACCTTTGTCACCTGTCCTTCATTTGTGTCTCACCTGTGTCTCACCTGTCCCAGGTTACCTGGTGGAGAGGAAGAAGAAGGGCTCCCACCGGTGGATGAAGGGGATTTAGGTCTCCCATCGATGGATATCTCACCTGTCTCACCTGTTTAGGTTACCTGGTGGAGAGGAAGAAGAAGGGCTCCCATCGGTGGATGAAGCTCAATTTCTGTCCTTTACCTGTCTCACCTGTCTCACCTGTCCCAGGTTACCTGGTGGAGAGGAAGAAGAAGGGCTCCCACCGCTGGATGAAGCTCAATTTCGAGGTGCTGCCCGCGCTCACCTTCGAGTCCACGCGCATGATCGAGGGCGTGCTCTACGAGATGAGGGTCTTCGCCGTCAACGCCATCGGGGTCTCGGCCCCCAGCCTCAACACCCCCCCCTTCATGCCCATCGGTGGGTGGGGGTCCTGGGGGGGTTTGGGTAGAATTTGGGGGGATTTGGGCAAAATTTGGGGGGATTTGAGGAGGATCTAGGTGAGATTTGAGGCATTTTAGGGGGTCTTGGAGGGGATTTGAGGAAGATTTGGGGGTCTGGGATTGGGTCTGGGGGTGTTTCAGGGGCATTTGGGGGTCCTGGATTGGGTCTGGGGGCTCCCAGAGGGGCTTTGGGGGTCCTGGATGAGATTTAGGGAGATTTGGGTGAGATTTGAGGCATTTTAGGGGGTCCTTGAGGGGATTTGGGGGAGAATTTGGAGGGTCCCAGATGGGATTTGAGGGGTCCTGGATTGGGTCTGGGGGTGTTTCAGGGGCATTTGGGGGTCCTGGATTGGGTCTGGGGGCTCCCAGCAGGATTTGGGGGTTTCTAGAGAGGATTTGGGGAGGATTTGGGGGGTCCCAGAGGGGTCTGGGGGCGCTCTACGAGATGAGGGTCTTTGCTGTCAACGCCATCGGGGTCTCGGCCCCCAGCCTCAACACCCCCCCCTTCATGCCCATCGGTGGGTGGGGGTCTCAGCGGGGTTTGGGCAAAATCTGGGGGGGTTTGGTAAAATTTGGGGCGTTTTAGGGGGTCCTGGAGGGGATTTGAGGGGAGATTTCAGCAGGATTTGGGTGAGTTTGGAGGGGATTTGGGGGGTCCTAGAGGGGATTTGAGGAGGATTTGGGGGTCCTGGATTGGGTCTGGGGGCTCCCAGGGGGATTTGGGGGGTTCTGGAGGGGATTTGGGGGAGATTTTTGGGGTCATTTTTGGGATGATTTTGAGGTGATTTTTGGGATGATTTTTGGTGGTTTTGGGACTGATTTTGGGCTGATTTTTGGGGTATTTTGGGCTGCTTTTTGTCTGATTTGGGGCTGATTTTGTGCTGATTTTTTTGGCTGATTCTGGGCTGATTTTTGTGCTGATTTTGTGCTAATTTTTGGGCTGATTTTGGGGTATTTTTGGGGTGATTTTGGTGTGATTTTAGGCTGATTTTGGGGTGGTTTTCATGTGATTTTGAGGCGATTCTGGGGGGATTTTTGTGTGATTTTGAGCTGATTTTAGGCTGAATTTGAAATGGTTTTGGGGGTGATTTGGGGCTGATTTTGTGCTGATTTTTGTGATGATTTTAGTGTGATTTTGGGGGTATTTTTGGGCTGATTTTTGAGCAGATTTTGTGCTGATTTTTGGCTGATTCCGTGCTGATTTTTGGGATGATTCTGAGAAGATTTTGTGCTAATTTCTGGGCTGATTTTGTGCTAATTTTTGTGCTAATTTTTGGGGTGATTTGGGGTGATTTTGGGGGTATTTTTGGGGTGATTTTAGGCTGATTTTGGGGTGGTTTTCATGTGATTTTGAGGCGATTCTGGGGTGATTTTTGGGCTGCTTTTTATCTGATTTGGGGCTGATTTTTGTGCTGATTTTTTTGGCTGATTCTGGGCTGATTTTTGTGCTGATTTTGTGCTAATTTTTGGGGTGATTTGTGGTGATTTTTGGGGTATTGTTGGGGTGATTTTGGTGTTTTTTTAGGCTGATTATGGGGTGGTTTTCATGTGATTTTGAGGCGATTCTGGGGTGTTTTTTGGGCTGCTTTTTGTCTGATTTGGGGCTGATTTTGCGCTGATTTTTGCCCTGATTTTGGGCTGATTTTTGTGCTGACTTTTGGGGTGATTTGTGCTGGTTTTGGGGTTCCCCGCAGCCCCCACCAGCGAGCCCACTCACCTGACGCTGGAGGACGTCACCGACACCACGGCCACGCTCAAGTGGCGCCCGCCCGAGCGCCTGGGGGCCGGGGGCATCGACGGCTACCTGGTGGAGTGGTGCCGAGAGGGGGGTGAGTGCGCACCCCGAAACTCGGGGGCACCCCAAAACCTCGGGGGAGATCCCAAAAGTTTGGGGCGAGATCACGAAACTTCGGGGGAGATCCCAAAAGTTTGTGGGAATCGATGAAATTTGGGAGGGAACTGAGGGTGGATTGGTGAGGGGAGGGGGGCACCCCAAAATTTGGGGGACCCCAAAACCTCGGGGGGCACCCCAAAACCTCGGGGGAGATCCCAAAAGTTTGGGGCGAGATCACAAAAATTCGAGGGAGATCCCAAAAGTTTGTGGGAATCGATGAAATTTGGGGGGCATCGAGTGGTACCTGGTGGAATGATGAGGGGAGGGGATGAGTGGGGCACCCCGAAACTCGGGGGGACCCCCAAAAATTTGGGGTGGAATCCCAGAACTTCGGGGGAGATCCCAAAAATTTGGGGGAATCCCTGAAATTTGGAGCAACTCGAAGTTTGTGGGAATCGACAAAATTTGGGAGGGAATTGAGGGTGGAGTGGTGGATTGGTGAGGGGAGGGGGGCACCCCAAAATTTGGGGGACCCCAAAACCTCCGGGGGCACCCCAAAACTTCGGGGGAGATCCCAAAAGTTTGGGGTGAGATCACAAAAATTCGAGGGAGATCCCAAAAGTTTGGGGCGAGATCACGAAACTTCGGGGGAGATCCCAAAAGTTTGTGGGAATCGATGAAATTTGGGGGGCATCGAGTGGTACCTGGTGGAATGATGAGGGGAGGGGATGAGTGGGGCACCCCGAAACTCGGGGGGCACCCCAAAAATTTGGGGTGGAATCCCAAAACTTCAGGGGAATCCTTGAAATTGGAGGAGATCCCAAAATTTTGTGAAATTTGGGAGAGAATTGAGGGGTACCCGGGGGAGTGGTGAGGGGAGGGAGGCACCTCAAAATTTGGTGGGAGCCCAAAATTGAGAGGGACCCTAAAATTTCGGGAAGGACCCCAAAATTTTTGGGGTGGAATCCTAAAACTTCATGAGAAATCCCTGAAATTGGGGGAGATCCCAAAATTGAGGGGAGCCCAAAATTTGGGGATGGAGCCCAAAATAAGCCCTTCCCCAGCCCCATAACCCCCCAAAATCTGATACCCACCAACCCCATAACCCCCCAAAATCTGATACCCACCAACCCCATAACCCCCCAAATTTCCCTTTTCCCCCCAGACACAAACTGGACCCCACGAATACAGAGCTGGTGGAGACCCCAGCCCCAAAACCCCCCAAAACCCAATACCCCCAACCCCATAATCTCTTCCCCAAAATAACCCCCCAAAATCCAAAACCCACCAAGCCCATAACCCCCAAATCTGATACCCCCCACCCCATAACCCTCCCCAACCCATAACCCCCCCAATTTCTGCCCCCCAGACACGGCCTGGACCCCCGCAAACACGGAGCTGGTGGAGACCCCAGCCCCAAAACCCCCCAAATTCGGAGCCTTCCAGCCCCCTTCCCAACCCCATAACCCCCCAAAATCAAACACCCCCGACCCCATAATCTCTTCCCCGGCCCCAGAACCCCCCAAAATTTGCTACCCCCCAACCCCATAACCCCCCCAATTTCTGTCCCCCATACACGACCTGGATCCCCGCGACCATGGAGCTGGTGGAGACCCCAGCCCCAAAACCCCGTCCCTGACCCCCAAAATCCGATACCCCCCGACACCCCATAACCCCCCAAATTTCCCTTTTTCCCCCCAGACACCACCTGGACCCCCGCAAACACGGAGCTGGTGGAGACCCCAGCCCCATAACCCCAATTTCTCCCCCCATAACCCCAATTTCTCCCCCAGACACCAACTGGACCCCCGCCAACACGGAGCTGGTGGAGCGCTGCGGGCTCACGGTGCGCGGTTTGCCCACCGGGGAGAAGCTGCTGTTCCGCGTGGTCGGCGTCAACATCGCGGGCCGCAGCCCCCCGGCCACCATGGCCCAGCCCGTCACCATCCGCGAGATCGTCGGTGCGTCCGGGGGCGCCCCGGAATCGGGGAGAGCACCCCGAAATTTGGGGGGGAGGAGGAGATTGGGGGGAGAAAGAAATTGGGGGGGAAATCCCGAAATTAGGGGGGGGATCCATAAAGGAAAGAGGGGACCCCGAAATTAGGGGGGAACGAAGTCAGGGGGGCGCCCCGGAATCGGGGAGAGCACCCCGAAATTTGGGGGGGAGGCAGAGATTGGGGGGAGAAATAAATTGGGGGGGAAATCCTGAAATTAGGGGGGGAAAATCCCAAAATCAGGGGGGATCCATAAGGGAACTTCGAGGGAGCCATAAAGGAAAGGGGGGACCCCGAAATTAGGGGGGAACCGAAGTCAGGGGGCGCCCCGGAATCGGGGGGGAGCACCCCGGAATTTGGGGGGGGAGCCAGGAATTGGGGGGGAGGCTGAAATTGGGGGGAAGTCACAAAATTAGGGGGGAAAATCTCAAAATTGAGGGGGGATCCATAAAGGAAAGGGGAGACCCCGAAATCAGGAGGGACCCCAAAATCAGGGGGGAATTCTTAAGGCAACGGGGGATGCCTAAAGGAAAAGGGGGGGACCCCGAAATCAGGGGGGGGGAATCCCGAAATCAGGGGGGATCCATAAAGGAAAGGGGGGTGTCCCGAAATCGGGGGGGGGGGGGCTGAAATTTGGGGGCACCCCGAAATTTGGGGGGACCCCCCCGAAATTTGGGGGGTAGTCAGGAATTGAGGGGACCCTGAAATTGGGGGAGAAAATCCCGAAATCGGGGGGGAAATCCCGAAATTAGGGGGGATTCATAAGGGAAATTAAGGGGATCCAAAAAAGGGGGATCCATAAGGAAAAGAGGGGACCCCGAAATTTAGGGGGAGCACCCCGAAATCGGGGGGGGAGGCAGGGATTGGGGGGAATCAGGAAATTGGGGGGGGCCCCCGAAATTAGGTGGGGACCCCAAAATCAGGGGGGAATCCTTAAGGCAAAGGGGGATCCATAAAGGAAAGAGAGGACCCCGAAATTTGGGGGGAGCCCAAAAACAGAAGTGGGGGAACCCAAAATTGGGGAGGGACCCCAAAAATTGGGAGTGACCCTAAGATTGGGGAGAAAGGCTAAATATGAGGAGGGACCCTAAAAATGGTGAAGGACCCCAAAAATGGGGAAGGACCCCAAAAACGGAGCTGAAACTTAGGGGAGAAGAACCTGAAGGAATTAGGGGGGAATTGATGGGTAAGCAGGGACCCCGAAATCGGGGGGGGACCCCAAAATTTGGGGGTTCTGCCCCATAAATCCCCCCCTAAACATTGTCCAACCCCCCCCAGAGCGCCCCAAAATCCGGCTGCCCCGGCACCTGCGGCAGACGTACGTGAGGAAGGTGGGGGAGCAGGTGAACCTGGTGATCCCCTTCCAGGTGAGAGGGGCACCCCAAAACCTGGGGAACCTGGCCTGGGCAGTTATTGGGGTCACTCGGCCCCATGGATTTATTGGGGTCACTCTGCCCCATAGGGATTTATTGGGGTCACTCGGCCCCAGGGATTTATTGGGGTCACTCTGCCCCATGGATTTATTGGGGTCACTCAGCCCCATTGGGATTTATTGGGGTTCACTCGCCCCAGGGTTATTGGGGTCACTCTGCCCCATAGGGATTTATTGGGGTCACTCGCCCTATGGTTTTTATGGGGTACTCGCCCTATGGGTTTTTTGGGGTCACTCGCCCATGGATTTTTTGGTACTCAGCCCCATGGGGATTTTTTTTGGGGCCCAATCAGCCCGATGGATTTATTGGGGTCACTCTGCCCCATAGGGATTTATTGGGGTCACTCGGCCCCATGGATTTATGGGGATAACTCAACCCCATAGGGACACCTCAGCCCCACAACCCCGCTGCCCCCTAGGGACAACCCCCCAACCCCCACAAGCCCATAGGGAAAAACTAGCCCCACAGATCCCTAGGGACACCTCAACCCAAACCCCATAGGGGAATAACCTGAAACCCCAAAACCCCAACCCCCCATAGCGACACCACAACCCCACAACCCCACAGATCCCATAGGGACCAACTCCCCCACAACCAAGGAACCACAACCCCCACAGCCCCACACCCATGGGGGAAAACCAACCCCCACAGTTTTCCATAGGGACAACTCAACCCCACAGCCCCATAGGGACACTTCAACCCCACCCAGATCCCATTGGGAAATGAACCCCACAAACCCACAGCCCCATAAGGAATAACCCCCACCCCCACAAATCCAAGGGGAAGGAACCCCCCCCGGGAACAAAAGGGGGGCCCCCCCGGGCGGAAAAAAAAAAAAAAAAAAAAAAAAAAAAAAAAAAAAAAAAAAAAAAAACCCCCCCCACCCCCCCCCCCCCCCCCCCCCCCCCCCCCCGGAAGGGGTACTGGGAATCGGGGAAGGACCCCGGGGGAGTGATGGGAGGGACGTGTTGGGGCCGGGGGACTGGGCGTAGGCTAGGTGGCATCGAGGGCATGGAGGACACGGCCGAGATGCGCCTGCGCATCGTCGGTAACTGGGAGCACTGGGAGCGACTGGGAACACTGGGATTGGGAACTGGGAGTGATGGGAGGGACTGGGATTGGGAACTGGGGGCACTGGGAGCACTGGGAGTGACTGGAGGGACGGGGGATGGGAAAACTGGGAGCAGGGTGGCGCTGGGACTGGGAAACTGGGAGGATTGGGACAAACCGGAACACTGGGAGGACTGGGATATGGGATTGGGAACTGGGAGTGATGGGAGTGACTGGGATTGGGAACTGGGAGCACTGGGAGCGACCGGGAACACTGGGAGTGACTGGGAGTGATGGCATTGGGAACTGGGAGTGACTGGGATCACTGGGATTGGGAACGGGCGGGAAAATGGGGATGGGAGTGATGGGGTTGGGAACTGGGGCACTGGGGGATGGGAATGGGAGGGGCTGGGAGGGAACGGGGGAACGGTGGGAGAGGCAATGGGGGACATGGGGGAACCAGAGATGGGCACTGGGATTGGGAACTGGGAGCACTGGGATGTTTCAGAATGGGTTTGGGGCGGTTTTTGAGGGATTTTTGGGGGATTTTTGGGACGATTTTGGAGATTTTTGGGTGCCGTTTTCTGGGAAGGTTTCAGGGCAGTTTTAAGGGGGATTTTTGGGGTGGGTTTTGGGGGATTTGGGGGATTTTGGGGCAGTTCTTAGGTGTTTTTGAGGTATTTTGGGTGCTATTTCCCAAAGAGGTTTCAGGGCAGTTTTGGGGTATTTTTGGGGGGGTTTTGGGGGTATTTTGTGAGATTATTTTGGGGTGTTTTGAGGTATTTTGGGTGCTATTTCCCAAGGAGGTTCCAGGGCAGTTTCGGGGTGGTTTTGGGGGTATTTTTGGGGTGTTTCTGGGCTATTTTTGGGGTGTTTCTGGGCTATTTTTGGGGTGTCCCTGATCCGATCCCCCTCTCCAGAGAAGCCCGGCCCCCCCAAGAACGTGCAGGTGAAGGAGGTTTGGGGGTTCAACGCCCTGGTGGAGTGGGAGCCCCCCGAGGACGACGGCAACGCCGAGATCACCGGGTACACCATCATGAAGGCCGACAAGAGAACCATGGTGAGGGGGCAGCGCCCCGAAATCTGCCCAGAGGAACCCCAAAATACTCAGTGGAACCCTAAAATATTCAGTGAAACCCCAAAATATTCAGTGGAACCCCAAAATATTCAGTGAAACCCCAAATATTAATGAACCCCAAAATATCAATTGGAACCCCAAAATTTCCCATGAACCCAAAAAAGTCAATGGAAATCCCAAAATTCTCAATGGAACCCCAAAATACTCAATGGAACCCTAAAATTCTCAATGGAACCCTAAAATATTCTGTGAAACCCCAAAATACTCAATGGAACCCCAAAATTCCCAATGGAAACCCCAAAATTCTCAATGGAACACTAAAATATTCAATGGAACCCCAAAACACTTAATGGAACCCCAAAATTCCCAATGAAAATCTCAAATAGTCAATGGAAATCCCAAAATTCTCAATGGAACCCCAAAATATTCAATGGAACCCCAAAATTGGGCTCCCCAAAATCTCCCCCAAACCTTCCCCAAACCATCTCAAACCCCCCCAAAACCCCCTCAAACCCTCCCCAAAACCCCCTCAAATACCCCCAAACCACCTCAAACCTTCCAAATTCCTTTTCCCCGTCTCCCCCAAAACCGCCTCCAACACCCCCCAAAAAAAACCCCCAGATCCCAAAACCCCCCAAAAACCCCCAAATTCCCCAAAACCAACTCAAAACCACCCCAAAACCCCTCAGCTCCCCAAAATCTCCCCCAAAACCCCCTGACGCCCCCGAACCCCCCCAGGGTGGTTCACGGTGTACGAGCACAACCGGCCCCTGCGCTGCCGGTCGGAGCTGGTGAGGGCAACGAGTACCTGTTCAAGGGTTCAGCGAGACCTGTGGGGGGCTGGCGAGAAACCGGGGCTGTCCTGCAACACGGCCGTCATCCCCAAAAGGGGGTACCCCAAATTTGGGGGGTTTGGGGGGGGGGTTTGGGGGGTTTTGGGGGGGGTTTGTTTTGGGGGGGTTTTGGGGGGATTTGAGGTGGTTTTGGGGGGTTTGATTTGGTTTTGGGGGGGTTTGAGGTGGTTTTGGGGGGTACCTGTGCGGGCTGAGCGAGAAACCCGGACTGTCCTGCAACACGGCCGTCATCCCCAAAGCGGGTACCCCCAAATTCGGGGGGTTTGGGAGGGGTTTTTGAGATGGTTTTGGGGGGATTTGGGGGTGTTTGAGGTGTGTTGGGGGGGTTTGAAGTGGGTTTGGGGGGATTTGAGGTGGATTTGGGGGGATTTGAGGTGGATTTGGGGAGGTTTGGGGCAAATTTGGGGAGGTTTCTGTGAGTTCAGGAAGATCCCTTTGATCCCCAAACCCACTCAAAGCATCCCCAAAGCGGGTACCCCAAATTTTAAGGGGTTTTGGGGGGGTTTGAGGTGGTTTTGAGGTGGTTTGAGGTGTTTTTGGGGTGATTTGAGGTGGTTTTGGGGTACATTTGAAGGAATTTGGTTCCGTTTTTGTGGGTTCAGGATGATACCTTTGGTCCCCAAAACCACTCAAAGCATCCCCAAAACACCAACCTCAAATTTTGAGGGGTTTTGGGGCAGTTTAAGGTGGATTTGGGGTGGTTTGAGGTGATTTTAAAGGAGTTTGGTGTTTGGGGTAAGGGGGATTTGGTTCAGTTTTTGTGGGTTCAGGGAAGATCCTTTAAACCCAAACAAAACCCAAATTTTGGGGTTTGGGGCAGTTTAATGGATTGGGGTTTTGAGTGATTTTGGGAGTTTGAGTGTTTGGGGGGGGGTTTTGGGGGGGGAAGGGATTTTGGGGGGTTTTTGGGGTACCCCGGGGGGGGGGGGCAAACCCCCCCCCAAAACCCCCCCCAAAATTTTCCAATAATGTTTTAATTGGTTTTTTAAATTTAAATTTAAAGAATTTTAATTTGAGTGTTCAACGGGAATATTAAAATTTGTAAAGCATTTTTAGGGGTCCCCACACTTGTGCCCCCCACCTTGATTAAACCCCCCCTCATTCCAACCTGGGGTGGGACCCCAACCCTTGATCACCCCCAGATGTTTTCGGGGTGCCCTAACCCGCTGTGGCCCCCCCAGGCGGGGGGGAACCCCCCCTAAGGGGGTTTGGGGGAGTTTGGGGGTGGCCCCCGTGGCCCCCCCCGAAGCCCCGGGGGAAAATTGGGGGGGGTTTGGGTGGGGAAATTTGGGGGGCGGGTGGAAATTTTGGGGGGTGAGGGGGTTTTGGGGGCCTGGGGGGTTTTGGGGTACCCCTGGGGGTGCACCTGAAATGGGGGGGTTTGGGTTCCCCAGTGGAAAAATTTTGGGGCCTGGGGGGAAATTTTGGGGTCCTGAGGGGTTTTGGGGTACCCCTGATCATGTTCACCCCAATATTAGGGGGGTTTGGGAGAATTTGGGGGGCCCGAAGGGGGTTTTTGGGGGGGGCCCGGGGTGTACCCCAAAAATTGGGGGGGGGTTGGGGGGGAATTTTGGGGCCTGGGGGTTTTGGGTAACCCTGACCTGAAATTGGGGGGGTTTGGGTGGGGATTTGGGGTTTCGGGTGGAGATTTGGGGTCCCGGGGGGTTTTGGGGTACCCCCGGGTTTTTTACCCCAAAATTGGGGGGGTTTGGGGGATTTGGGGGCCGGGTGGAAAATTTTTGGGGGCGAGGGGTTTTTTGGGGACCCCCGGTCTGTTAGCCCCAAAAATTGGGGGGGGGTTTGGGGGAGATTTGGGGGGCCTGGGGGGGTTTTGGGGTGTCCCAATGGGGCTTTGGGTGCATCCCCCGGCTGGGGTTTTTTTTGGGGGTTTTGGGGGGTTTAGGGCCTTGAGGTATTTTCGGGGTTCATTTTGGGGCCCGACCGTGTCCCCCCCCCCCCCCAGCCCAAGGTGGGTGTAAGAACCAGGTTGGGGTTACCTGGGGGGGGAAGGGTTTTTTGGGGTGTCCCCAAAGGGACTATGGGTGATCCCCCCGGGCGGGTGTTTTTGGGGGCCCTGGGCCTTTTTGGGTTCATTTGGGGTTCCCTGACGGGTCCCCCCCAACCCAAGGGGGTGTGGCTTTTAAAAAACCCCGGGGGGTTTGGGGTTTCCCCATCCCCTCGGGCGGGGGGGTTTTGGGGTGTCCCAATGGGCCTTGAAGCCCCACTGGGTGTTTTTGGGGACCTTGGGCATTTTGGGGTTAGGGGGCCCCGGGGCCGGGGCCCCCTCCCGCCAAGGGGGGGGCTCAAAACCGGGGGGCCCTGGGGGGGATGACCCGTTCCGGGGGAAAACCCCCGGGGGGGAAAGGGTCCCAAGCCGGGTTGGGGGCCCCCCCTGAGGGGTCAAATGGGCAGGGGGGCCCTGCGATTTGGTGGGGAAATTGGGGTAGGGGCGCCCCCAAAGGGGGCCAGGGGGCCCCCAAAATGGGGGGGGGGGCCCCAAATGGGGGGGGCCCCCCAAAAAGGGGGGGTTCCCAAAAAATTTTTGGGGGGGGGGGATTGAATCCCCGGTGAAATGGGGGGGGAACCCAGGGGGGGGGGCCCCCAAAAATTTTGGGGGGGCCCCGAGGTTTTGGGGGGGGGGGCCCCCCCAAAAAAAAGGGGGGGTCCAAAACGGGGGGGCCCCCAAAATGGGGGGTTTCCCAAAATTTTGGGGGAGGTTGGAAATCATTGTGAACCCCCCCGGGGGAGGGAAGGCCAGGGGAGAAGGGGACCCCAAAATTTGGGGAGGTCCTGGGGTGATTTTTGGGGGAAAAGGGGGGGCCCAAAAAATGGGAAAAGGGGGGCCCAAAATTTTGGGGAAGTGTGAAAAAACTGGGTAAGGGGTGGTCCCCAGTGATTTTGGGGGAGGGGGAAAACCCCCAAAAAATTGGGGGCCCCCCCAAAATTTTGGGGGAGGCCCTGACTTTTTTGGGGGGAGAGAGTCCCCAAAAGAGGGGGGGCCCCAAAAGGGGGGAAGGGCCCCCAAAAAAACAGGGGGGTTTAAAAAAATTTTGGGGAGGTCGGGATATTTGGTGAAACTGAGACTGTTTTTGGGGGGGGGGGTCCCAAAAAATTGGGGGGGGGCCCCCAAAAACTAGGGGGTCCGAGTGATTTTGGGGTGGGGGTCCCCAAAATGGGGGGGGCCCCCCAAAAACAAGGGGGCCCCAAAAAAGGGGGGGGGGCCCAAAATTTTGGAGGGGAATCGTGAAAGTGGGGGAGGGTTTGGACCTGAGATGATTTTGGGGGGGGGGGCCCCCCAAAAATTGGGGGGGGGGTCCCAAAAACGGGGGGGGGTCCTGATAGTTTTTGGGGGGTGAGGGGGCCCCAAAAAATCATGGAGGGGCCCCCAAAATTTTGGGAGGAGATCAGAATACCTGGGGAGGGTTTGTTTCCAAGGGAGAAAGGGTCTAAAAAATTTGGGGGGCTCCTCAGGATTTCAGGGGTCCCCCAAAAATTTTTGGGGGACCTTGGGGGGGTTCCTGATATTGGGGGGGGGGGCATTGTGGGTTTTTGGGGGGGTTGAAGGGGCCCCCCCAGTTTTTTCTCTCCCTTACAGTGCCCCAGTGAGGGTAAAAAAAAAAAGGTGAGGGGGGGCTTCTTTTGGGGGCTTTTAAATTTTTTAATTAAAAATTAATTTTAACAATTAAAAAATTAAAACCCCCATGTAATTAGGGGGTTTGTTTGGGAATTTTAATTGGGGGATTTAATTGGGGGGGTTTGGTTGGGGGTTAATTTGGGGGGGGTTAAAAAGGGGGGTTTTCTTGGGTTTTAAGGGGTTTTTTAAAAAAGGGGTTTATTATGGTTGCTTTAATTGGGGGAGTTAAATGGGAGAAAAGGGGTTTAATTTTGGGTTTAACAGGGGGCCTTTAATTGAGGGAGTTTGGTGTCTTTGGGGGGGGGTTTTTTTGGGGGGGATTTTAATTTGGGGGTTTAATTTTTGGGATTTTTTTAATTTTTGGGGGGGTGTTTAATTTGGGGGGATGGTTTTGAGGGGACGTTTAGGGGTTCCCTCATTTTGGGGGCTGACCCCCATTTTTCCCCCGTCCTGCAGAGCCCCGGGGGCCTGGGGAGGAAGAAAGGGGTGTGGGGGGCGGGGAAAGGCCCATGAGCCCCAATAAAATAAAGGGGAACTGACAAACCCCCCCCTTTGGCTTCATTTTGGGGAGGGGGGACCTGAGGAATGGGGGGGGGGTTTTCCCCTTTTTCCCCTTTGGTTTCTTCTCTTTCGGGTTTCCGGGCCCTTTTTTTTCCATTTCCCCTTTTTCCCCCCCCTTTTGTTTCCCCCCTTTTTTTCCCCCTACCCGGGGTTTCCCCCCTTTTCTCCCAAAATTTTTCCCCCTTTATTTCCCCTACATTTCCCCCCCTTTTCTCCCCTCACATTCCCCCTTTTTTTCCCCCCACTTTTCTCTTTATTCCCCCATGTTTTCCGCCTTTTTCCCCTCCCTTTCCCCCTTTTTCCCCCATTTTCCCCTCAGTTTCCGTTTTTTCCCCCCCCTTTTTCCCCCACATTTTTTATTTTTCCCCCATTTTCCCATTTTTTTTTCCTTCCCTTTTCCGCTTTTTATTCCCCACATTTTGGGCCCCCTTTTTTTCCCTTTTGTTTCCCCCTTTTTCCCCCCCCCTCACATTTCCCCCCTTTTCTCCCCCCATATTTCTACTTTTTTCCCCCTCAAAATTTTTTCCCCTTTTTCCCCCCATTTCCTGCTTTTTTTCCCCCCTTTTTACATTTCCCACTTTTTCCCCCTCACATTTCCGCTTTTATTCCCCCTTTTTTTTTTGGGGCCCCTTTTTCCCCCCTCACATTTCTCACTTTTTCTTCTTTGATGTTTAAATACAGTAATAGTTATTTTTTTCTTCCCTTTTCCCGGCTTGATGCGCGTGTGTAACCCAAAGGTGAATTAAGGGAAAAAAGGGCAAAAGGGAAAGGAGGGGCCCTTTTTTTTAGGATTTTGGGGAACTCTACTGAGGGGGCAAAGGGTCCAGACCCTGCCCCCGTCCCCCCCGGGGGTTTCTTTGCTTATCGCTGCTTTTGGAACCAAAACCCCTTTTTTTTAAAAAAAATTTATGTCGATGTTTTTTTTTTTAAAGTTTCGTTTAAAAAAATTTCTGCTGTCTAAATTTTTGTTGGGTTTTTTTTTACGTGGGTTAAAATTGGAAACATAACAAGGGGGTTGGCTTTCAAGGGGGGGGCTTATAGGGGATTTGGGTTTTTCAAGGGGCTGTTTCGGGGTTTTTTATCAGGCCTTTCCCCCCTTTTTCCGCCCCACATTTCCCTTTTCCCTTTCCCCCTAAATTTTCCTTCCCTTTTTCCCCCAGGCTTCCCCCTTTCCCCCCCACATTTTTCCCCCCCTTTTTTCCCTCCATTTCCCCCCTTTCCCCCCCAAAATTTTCCCCTTTTCTCCCCCAAAAATTCCCCCCTTTCCCCCACCCCTTTTCCCCCCCCAAATTTCCCCCCCTTTTTCCCCCACTTTCCCCCCTTTTTCCCCCTTTCCCCCCCCTTCCCCCCCCATCTCGACTTTTTTCCATTTTTTTCTCCCTTCCCCCCCCCAACTCCTACCTTTTGTCCCCCCCCTTTCCCCCAAAAATTTTGCCGATTTTTGCACTTTACCAATCACATTTTCTGCCCTTTTCCCTTTTTAACTTCCGCCCTTTCGTCCCCCACATTTCCATCCCTTTTTCCCCCCCCCCGTTTTCCTGACATTTTTTCTACTCACTTTTCCCACTCATTTTCCCCTCTAGTTTCCCATTTGAAATCTCACTTTTCCTGCCTTTTTCTCCCCTCACATTTCCCACCCTTTTCCCCCTTTTTTACCCCCCTTTTTTTTCCCCACAAAATTTTTCCCCCCCTTTTCCCCCCCCCATTTCTCATTTTTTACCTCTGTTTTCCAACCCCTTTTCCCCCAGGGGTTTCCCCTCTTTCCCCCCCTTTGTTTCCCCAACTATTTTTCCCTCACTTTTCCCTCTTTTTACCCCCCCTTTTGTTTTTTTCCCCCCATTTTCTGCCCTTTTTTTCCCCCCCCCGTTTAAGCTTTTTTCCCCCCCCCATTTCCCCCCTTTTCTCCCCCCCAACCCCTTTTCTACCTTTTTTTTCCCCCCCTTTTTCCCCCCTTTTTCCCCCCCATTTTTTCCCTTTTTTACCTCCCACATTTTCTGCCTTTTTTCCCCCCCATTTCACGGCCTTTCCCCCAGTTTCCCATTTTTTCCCCCCAATTTTTCCCCCATTTTTTTTTCCTTTTTTTCCCCCCCCTTTTTTCTTTACATTTCAAGTTTTTACCTCATTTTTTTCCCCCTTTTTTTTTTTCATCATATTTCATGCATTTCTTTTCCCCCACTCTCCCCCTCTTCCCCCCTCACATTTCCTTTCCCCTTTTTCCCCCCACTTTTTCCCCCTTTTTTTCCCCTCTGTTTTCATCTTTTTTCCCTCCCCTTTTCCCCCATTTTTTTCCCTCACCCCCCCCTACTTTTCCTCTCACTTTTCCCCCCTATTTTCCCCCCCTTTCCCATTTTTTACCTCATATTTTCGCCTTTTCCCCCTCATGTTTTTTATTTTTCCCTTCCCTCAGTTCCCTCACTTTACTCCCCCCCCCATTTCCCCCCCTTTTTTCCAGCGGTTTCCCCCCCTTTTTTTTCTTACTTTTTAATTTTTTACCCACCCTTTTCCACCTTTTTTCTCATCATATTTCATGCACTTCTCCCCCCTGTGTCCCCCCCCCTTCCCTCCCCCACATTTCCTTTCCCCTTTTTCCCCCCCCATTTCCCGCCCTTTTCTCCCCTCAGGTTTAAGCCTTTTCCCCTCTCTTTCCAATTTTTTCCCCTTTACCTTTCCTACCTTTTCCCCAATTTTCCCCCCCCATTTTCCCCCCCAAATTTCCATTTTTTTTCCCACATTTTCTGCCTTTTTCCCCCCCCCTGTTTCTCCCCCCTTTCCCCCTCATGTTTTCCCCAAAATTTTTCTCCCCACATTTTCCTGCCCTTTTCTCCCCCCCCGGGTTTTTAACCCCTTTTTTTCCACATTTTTTCCCCCCCCTTTTTTCCCTCACATTTCCTGCCCCCTTTTCTCCCCAAATTTCCCGCCTTTTCTCCGTTCACATTTCCCTCCATTTTTTCCTCTCACCTTTCCTAAAATTTTCCCTACTTTTTTTTCCCCCCATTTTCCCCCCCCCCCCCCCTTTCCCCTTTTTACCTCCTCACATTTTCTGCCTTTTTTCCCCTAAAAATTTTCCAGCCTTTCCCCTCGGGTTTTCCCCCTTTTTTCCCCCCACTTTTTACAGCCTTCTCCCCTCACCTTTCCCCCCACTTTATTCCCCTACATTTCCCCCTTTTTTTTTCCCCTCTTTTTTCCCCCCTTTTTTTTCTTACTTTTTTTAATTTTTTCCCACTTTTCCCCCTTTTTCTATCATATTTCATGCATTTCTCCCCACGTCTCCCATCTTCCCCTCTACTTTTTCCTTTCCTTTTCCCCCCAATTTCCCCCCTTTTCCCCCTCTGTTTACTGCTCTTTTTTCTCTCATTTCCCACTTTTTTCCCTCCCCTTTCCTCCCCAAATTTTTCCTTTTTTTTTCCCAACCCTTTTCCCCAATTTCCCCCCCTTTTTCCACATTTTTCCTTTTTCCCCCCCAGTTTTCACTCTTTCCCCCCCATGTCCCCCCACTCTTTTCTCCCCCCATTTTTTCCCCCCTTTTTTTTCCCCTTTCTTTTCCTAATTTTTTTTCTCTCATTTTTCCCCCCCCCTTTTATCCCTAATTTCTCTTTTTTTACCTCGTTTTCCTTTTTTTTTCTCTTTTTTCTCTCACTCTTTTTCCCCCACATTTCCCCCCTTTTCTCCCCTCCATTTCCGCCCATTTCTCTCCCACTTTCCCCCCTCTTTTTTCCGTTAAAAATTTTCCCCTTTTTCCCCTCACCTTTCCTACCATTTTTCCCTCTTTTTTTTCCCCTATTTTCCCCCCTTTTTCCCCTTTTTTACCTCCTCACTTTTTCCCTTTTTTCCCCCCCCAGTTTCTCTCCTTTCCCCCCTCTGTTTTCCCACTTTTTCTCCCCCCACTTTCCATCTTTTTTTTTCTCTGTTTCCCCTTTTTTTCTTCACTTTTTTCCTTTTTTCCTCAAAATTTTCCCCTGTTTTCTCCCCCAATTTTCCCCCCCCTTTTTTTCCCCCCTTTATTTCCTAACTTTTTTTCCCCCTTTTTTCCCGACATTTTTTTCCTCCACTTTTCCCCACCCTATTTTCCCACTTTTCCCCATTTTCCTCACATTTTTTTTCTTTTTTCCCCCAAGTTTTTTGCCTTTTTCCCCCCCTCATGTTTCCCGCTTTTTTTTTCCCCTTAGTTTCCCATCTTTTTTCCCCCCCCTTTTCCCCCCCCATTTCCCCCCCCTTTTCCCCTTTTTTCCCTTTTTTAAATTTTCTGCCTTTTCCCCCCCTCATGTTTCTCACCCTTTCCATCCTCATGTCTCCCACTCTTTTCTCCCCTCACTTTTCCTATCATTTTTTCCCCTCACTTTTCCTATAATTTTCCCCCTTACATTTCCCATTTTTTTACCTCATGTTTCCTGCCCTTTTTCCCTCATGTTTCCCATCCCTTCCTCCCCTCACGTTTCCTGCTCTTTTCTCCCCTCACACTTCCCACCATTTTCTCCCCCTCATATTTCCCAACATTTTTTCCTCTCACCTTTCCCACCTTTTTGCTCCTGCCTTTTTCTCCCTTTCATATTTCCCCCTCAAAATCAGCATTTCCCCTCAAGTTTTCCACTCCTGGCTGTCTCCATGTCCATCACCCTCACAGCCCTTGATCTTTTTTACCATCCATAAGTTTTGGCAGCTCAGGACTCTTTCTTTGTTTCATTGCTGCTTTTTAATAAGTTATTCTCTATAAATAAAATGATTCTGTATATTCTGTATATAATATAAAAGATTCTGTATATAATATATGCATTTCTGTATATAATATATACAGAAATGTATATAATATATACATTTCTGTATATAATATAAATGAAATTTATTCTATATATAATATATAAGAAATTGTTCGTTATGTAACAGGTTATGTAAGAGGGATCCACAGGTGGAACGTTCAGTTTGGAACACTGGGGGTGTCACAATGGACGCTGGGCGACACCTCCCGTGTTCCACGGAGGATGTTGGTGGGGCAGAACTCCCCAAACCCCCAGTGCCACCTGGACATCGACCAGAGCGGACGCAAGTGCCCACTGGGGACAAAATGCGAGCAAGCTCACTCTTGCCTTTAAATTAATACGTTTTCCTCAACTCACTTAACATCCCATTCTCTGAAGAACTCCCTTTTCTGAAGAATGGAACGACTTCTCCAAGCCCGCCCCTATGGCTGGGAGAAGCCTCGTGTTCTAAAAGAGCAAAAAATGAAGCGGAGCCAAACGAGATGACAGGGTGAGCAATCAGTGAGTGAGGGGCCCCTTTGGGATTGGGCAGGGGTGGGGCCTAACAGCAAACGGAAGCCATTTTCGGCTGCTTCCCCTTGCTGTCACAGCACTCCCCGAATTTCTCCCTTCTCTCCCTCTTTGTTGATGATGCTGGATTCCCACTTTGCTCGCCATCCGTGGAGTTTACTATGATTTTGCCACCGATCCCGCAAGGTATATCCATGTTTGATGGTGGTTGGCTCTGCTCTCTCAAGGCCCTAGGTGTCCCCATGCTGATCCCTTGTCCTGTCCCCCCCGTTCCAGGGGGGAGCAGAAGGAGGAGTTCCCGCACAACATCTCCAACCT
>NW_026992400.1:0-90517 GCF_028769735.1 Zonotrichia leucophrys gambelii | reverse complement strand
AACATTGACTTTGCCAAAACCTTTATCTCTCATAGCAGAATTTAATGCCGAAGCTAGAGCTGCATTGCGTAGCACACCAATACAGTGGACAGGGTGAGTTGAAACATACAGTCAACAAGGACCTGACCCACAGGACCCAATTCACGATCAGCCGTGTTTTAAGTGTGAAGAAAGAAATTGTGTGAGACTAATTAGATTTCTTTGTGGAAGTTGCGATAGAAAATTTTAGAACGTACAAAGTCGTTTACTGGACCTCCAATGTTATGAGTGTAGCTGCAAAGAAGCAAGAGAAAATGACGACTATTTGGCCTTAGAGAAATTCGCCAATAGGCCCATTTTAGAGGCTAAAGAATTGTTTGAAGCTCCCGAACAAATTGTATTAGAGTAGTGCCATTAGAAAGTACACCGCTAGTTACAATATTGTTTGAAACTTAGTCGTTCTAAAGTTTTATCGACCCGTTGCTATTCTTCTGTCCCACGACATCCACTAACAAGTGACCAAATTAGACCCTTTAAAAAACAAAGAGATTTAGACACTGAACTAGAGAAAGCTATTTTACGAGTAGAACAAATTCACATCAAGCAACGAGAACGCCAAAAGAAACAAAATTGACAGCCAGACATTATGACCCCGACTCCACCCCAAACCTTTACAACTCTGATCATTGGACTCTCGATAAGTATAGCTCTTCCCCAAGACTCTTCCCCAATAGACCCATGGTCTCATGCACATCAGTGTATCCACCCAGAATTAAGAATGAGCGGACCCTATTTCGAGGTTTATGCCTTACGTAACAATCAGCCATATGCAAGAGAAGTATGAGATCAGCCCTCCATGATAGCATACAAGGGAGACCAAATCCAAATTAGGTGTCGAGAGCTTGACCCAGCAGGAGAAAGAGAAAAAAAAACAAGGCGGCTAGTATTAACAATTCAACCCTCGATGCCAGCCTCTAAACAAAACCTAATTACCTTTAGTCTAGTGAAAATGGGCAAGCCTATTGCCTGGACTCAACAAAAGGGCCCAATTTCATGTCAGTGGAGCGACTTCAGAGAAGATCCACCTAGATCACAACCCCGAAACTCGGTGATTTATAGAGAAGATTCACTTGGAGAGCTACACCCTCAAAACATAACCTATGACCCTCACCCCCTTCTCCATTCTCCGGGAGAAATTGTAGCATCTAGTGGTCCTGAAGGAGGAAAAGCACTGTGTGAGATGGCATTTAGATTAGATCAGTCAATGACGTTCACATGTGAAAGGGAGTTGAAAACACTGGGACAGGGTTTTAGCTCCCTCGAGCGTGCTCTCGGGCGTGCTGTCGAATATAAGATACAATTACCAAGAGACGTGATCCCATTGTATCCAGATCTAGACTTGCCTCAAGAAACCACCCTACCAGTAGAGTGTAAAGCAGTACACAACCTAACCTTTATAGGGCCTCAGGTGATAAGAAAATCTAACGAACTAAAATTATTGTTAGACCCCACTTATTCCCTGAAAAAGGTGCAAATGAACATTCACACCGATATTACTTATTTGCAAAAGGATTGCCGACCATTTATACAGCAAAGCCTTAAGGGATAGAATGCATGGCTAGCGACAAGGTCTCATCACAGAAAAACAAAAAGAGATCTAAGTGAGTAGATTAGCACCGGATTTGGCATAGTAAACACAATAGATCAAGAAGTATTAGTAAACAAATTAAGTACCGTCACATCGAGCTTAGGAAAGCTTAAGGTGCCTCTCAGTACATCCATGCTTACATTAGCTGAAACACAATCGCTAGTAGTGAAATTACTAACCATAGTAACAAACCATACTGCAGAAGATTTTGTAAAGCTCACTGACTACACAGGGGAACTCAGCAGAGACGTTGCACTCGCTATCCAATGCTCTCAGACGCAACAATGGATACAATCAGTAGCAGCAAGAATAATGAGAGAAAGAACGTCAAGTATATTACCTCAAGAAATAAGGGAAACAATATTAAAAGACAATCACACTACACAATTTGAGAGGGACCATCAGGCTTAGTGGCAACTAGTGAACTTCACCTATGAGCCTCAACAAGAACACATTGAAGCTTATGTCCTCACCATTAGTGCAGCAGAGGAAAGAGCTATCTTTCCCATCCTCACTCTAGGGACAACACACCAAGAAGTCGTTGTTAGGCCAATAAACCATAACGTCTAGGCCAGTTATGATTACACCAAAAATAGGTGGCAATCGGTTAGCACAGAAGCGTGCATCCCTAGAAGACAATTAGGCTATGTTTGCGAAAATGCTGTGGTAGAAGCCGAAGATTTATGCTTAGATGCTGAAAATAGTGTATGTACCTTAGAAATGCTTCCGCATGATAGAACACAATCACAAGTTTACTATATAAGAAATGAGTGTGCTTGCGTAAGGACAGCTTGTGACAACGTCACTATAGATAATTGCCTAGAAGAGACTAACAATACTAACTTTTGTGTATGCAACTTTACCAAGATCATAGGTTGTGATTTTCATTACACTGTCCCAATAACTACCCAACAGCTAATTAACGCAAATTTCAACCTATATCAAGAGATACCGAAATTACAAATAGGGATGGACGTCAAAATTCTCAAAGCAATGCTTGCACACCCTGAAGTAAAAAAATTGGTGCAAAAAGTAAATCAAACAACTAAACGAATAGTATGGCAAATAGAACACAATTCAGAAAAGATAAAGAATGTCCTGACCGAAGTAGAACAAGTAAGCCAGCATCATTGGTAAGACATCTTTACAAGATACTCCCCAACAGCTACACAGGTCTTCCATTACCTAGTGCACCCAATGCTAGTAGTAATTGTAGCTTTGTTATTACTAACTCTTACAAACATTTGTTTGTGGTGGAGACTAAGGGGCATAATGAAGAGGACCCAAATGATTTAGGCAATGGTACGAGCCTATCAGCGTCCTGTGGGACCAGAACTTGACGAAAGAATTCGTAAGTTACAAGAAAAAGGGGGGAAATGAAGCCCTAAAGCAGATAGCCTTCCAGAAGTAATGGGTTAAAACATGGAATGAGAGGCATGTAAAGAAGGGCCTAGCACTAGAACACACGGAGAAAGCACAGCACTAGGAAAACAGAGCAATAAATTAGATAAAAGGTAGAGCATCATGACAGGGGAAGAGATAGGTATAGGAGAAACTAATAAGCTAAGCAGGTTTAGAGCCAGCAATGTCAAAACGACCGTAAGGGTTTTGCCAAGCCACGGGATCTAAGCCAAATACACCGGGAATTGACCAAATTAGGAAAAGAGTTCAAAAGTTTAAAGAAGAAGACTCATCGGAAAGACCCCGTCTATGGTGAAGGCAACAGGAACGACCACCTGAAAATTCCCCAAAAGAGATATCTCCACCTACGCTCCGCCCACGCTCCGCCTACACCACGCCCCATATGAATATGCATGATTATGTATCTGATCTGATGTAATCCTATACCCAAAATTGTATATAAGGCTTGCTTTTGCTATGTGAACTCAGAAATCCATTTTGTGATTTCTCCGACGCGTCGCTAATAAAAATACCTCCTGCTTAATTGACTTAAGCTGAGTCTGATTAGGCAGTCACTCTGCCTGTTTGGGGCAAAATTTGGCATCAGAGGCCGGGTTCGTCGTTCTGATAGAGCAGACCGCTAGCGGCTTTGGGGGTAAGCCGGGTGAACCCGTGTATGTGTGTATTGAGGATTCATAGTTCTGATGGAGCAGAACTGGTGAGCCCGTGTGTTTTGTTTGTGTGTGTGTGTGATGTCCAGACACTGTGTTGCTGTATGGTTAATGTGTGTGGCCAGTGCACTGTGTTTGTGATCGTGCAGGTGATAAGTGTATGGTGTATAAAAGAGAGTAAATCTACAGTGTCCTACAGTGCGGGGATGGGTCAGTACTCCCCGTGTTTGAAGCAGCCGAGTGAGGCCAGAGGCGCCGGCTGCAGCAAGCTGCGGGGGCAGGGAGAGAAGTGCCCTGCGGAGAAGCGAGTGGAGGAATGTCAGTGATGGTATTTATAGTGTTTGAATGTAGTGATTTGTGTAGATTTGGTACATTTTAACCGTGAGTATGAGCTCAGAGAGTTCCTTTGCCTTGGATGTTTGGACTTGATCTCTGGACTGTGTGCTGTTATTTTGATTGTGTCCAGGAAAAATTGATTTGAGTGAATGCCGAATTATGGTGTGCTGTGTTGTGTTGAGAAAAGTGAGCACTTTGAGAAATAAGCCCTTTCCCAGTGATTTTGTGTGGTGATTTTCTTCCACTGCATTGTGGTAATTTGATTCTCAGATTGTATATTGGTGTTTGTGGAGATTTTAAGATTTTGTTGCAACAAGAGTAGCATTTTACATAAGAGAACTATAGTACGGTGATTTATGTTTAACTTCGATAAAGTGAGTTAAAGGAATTCCAAGAATTCTCCCCCTCATAGTAATTCAAGCCTTGGCTCTAGTGAATTTGAGATAAAGGGCGGGGGGGGGGGAGAGAGTGCGTGTGTTTGTGGGCATATCAGAGTTTTGGCTGTGACTAGCACAGCCTTTTTGCAAAACAGCAAAACAAGTGTAAGTAGACACAGTGCTTAATTAGATTGTGCAAGAAGAGAACTAGAAAAGACTGATATTTTGTAAAACAGAGTTTATATAGAAGAGGTGAATGAGATGAATTAGTTAATGAGACTTATGAGATTTATGAGACTTCAGTTGGTACTGCAGTAAGTCTTTACTGGAGACAATCTGCTGTAGGGATTTAAAGTTCTCTGTAACAAACAGAATAGCCTGCCTTTGTGAGCAGTTTCCGGGAGCCTTTGGTACATCAAGAGGCTAGCAGGCTGTGTGAGGTGACAGTGGCTGCGCCCTGGGCACAGGGACAGCTCTGGCTGCCCTGTCTCCCCAGGGAACACGGGAATGGCCTGTGAGCAAAAGCTGGATGTGCAGGTATTATTGCAGTGCGGTGTTTATGAGAAACACTGGTATTGCTGTTTTGCTGTTCCAATAAGTGTCAGGGTACACGCCCCGAGTGTAAATTAAAGGTTTCTGGTCAAGCGGATTCAGAACCTAAGGTCTTAGAGCTTGTGTGTGGGAATTACATCTGATACCTGCCGCCTGGAGCTGTGTGTTTAGGAGGAAAACTGAGAAACTACTGTGAGGGTCTGTAAAAAGGTTCAAATGGAAGCGAGATAGGGCAAGGAGAAATAAATAATGAGAACTGACCAGAGCAAACAGGTTCCTAAATTAGCCCCTTTTGAGAGGGGCTCGCTGGGAAGAGGTTGCCAGTAAGAGCAGCTCAGATAATAAAATGATTTATAGTGCTTCATTGCTGTTAGTACTGTTTTATAATAGGAAGATAAAGGGGATAGTTTTTGTATGCTGAAATGTCTTTTGTTTTAAGAAATCACCCAGAATGACAAAGAGACTGTGAGATCAGACCGCTCTCTGGTCTTGGCCCTTGAAAAGGAAAACAAGGCAAAGAGAAAGCAAATCAAACGTTGTTCAGCGTGCAGCATAAGATAGCAACGTATGAAATCAGGCAAGGATTATCACGCTGAAATGCGAAGCAATCACAGTTCGCAAAATCAGTACATATGATTTGTAAAGGCTTCCTCCCAAGGTAAGGGAGGAGGGGTAAAGGTAACCTTCCCAAAAGGGAAGAATTTTTGTCAGCACAAGGGTTATGTGTTCAGTTTTAAATAAAGCTTTAGTACCTGTGGAGAATGTTTATGTTGTAGTGTGGGGAATGAACAACTGGCCAGTCTGAAAAGGCATACTTTTGCAAACCTTTAAAGTAACATGTGTACTATGTGTACCTAAAAGCTTTTGTACAATTCGCTCAATTTGCTAAACATTCTCAAGTGAGAAAGGTTACTCTGGAGGCAAATAATATAAAGATGTTAGGCTTAATATTAACAGACACTGAAATTAAGAAAGACATTAGTAAGGAGATATTAGAATAAGTAAATAAGTGTTTTCAAGGGTATGGGCCTCTGCTGCACCAGGGAGAGTGAAAGATGCTCCCCCATGGGATGCTCCCCCATCAAGCTTAATGAAAGAACACAACCAGTGAGAACTGAGTAGTACTCTCAAAAGGAAGGTAAGGAAGGAATCAGTCCAATAACTGGTAGTACTGGATTAAGGGCTGTCAATAAGATAACACAGAATTTGTACCCTGTGGTAGCAAATCCATAGACCTTACTAACCTTGTTTAACACCTGAGCTAACCTGGTTCACTGTTTTAGGCCTAAGAGATGCCTTCTTTTGCCTCCCTATCCACAAAGCCAGCCAGAACATTTTTGCATTCAAACACAAGCTCACATAGTCCATGCGCCTGGAGGTTTCAAAATTCTCCACTCTGAGTGGAGAACAGCTTGCAAAGACCCAGATCCCCAGGAAGCTCCACAAGAGGAAAGGAGGCTGTTGCAGTACATGGACGATCTTCTAGTAGCCACTCGGACGAGGGAAGCAAGAAAAGCCTGGACGGTAAGCCTTTTGAATTTCCTAGGACTCCAAGGATGCAGAGTCTCAAAGAAAAAGGCACAGGTAGTGAAACAGAAGGTAATCTCCAGACCCCTCTATGCTCTTATTGCCAATGGGAACTGAGATCTCCAGTGGACAAGAGACAGCACACGGGCCTTTCGCCAGCTAGAGAGTCCCCTCATGTCGGCTCCAGCTTTGAAACTTCCAGATGTAAGTAAAGCATTCTTTCTATTTTTCCATGCAAGGAATTGCTCTGGGAATATTGGCTCAAGACTTGGGTCCATACCGGAGGGCAGTTGCTTACCTCTCTAAGCAACTAGATGCAACAGCCAAAGGATGGCCAGGTTGCCCCAGAGCTGTAGCAGCAGTTGTGCTGAACATTCAAGAGGCACACAAGTTTACCCTGGGACAAAAATGACTGTGCTAGTGTCCCACACAGTGTCTGCAGTACTGGAAGTAAAGGGTGACACTGGCTTTTCACCAGAGAGATTTCTGAAATACCAGGCCATCATGGTAGAGCAAGATGATGGAGAGATAGTGGTGACTAATATTGTCAACCCAGCTTCTTTTCTCAGTGGAATCAAGGAGAAGCAGTACACCATGATTGCCTAGAGACCATTGAAGCTACCTACTCCAGCCGCCCAGACTTAAAGGACACTCCTCCGGACGATGCAGAGACCTGGTTCACTGACAAGAAAGCGACATTGCAAAGTTCACAGTGACTACCTGCAGAGAGGTAATAGAGTCTGGACCCTTACCAACAGGTACCTCTGCACAGGATGCTGAGATAAATGCATGGACCCATGCCTTAGAAACAGCAAAAGGCATTCAGAGTTGTGCATGCACATGGAGCCATCTGGAAGGAGAGGGGACTGCTGACCTCACAGGGAAAGAAGAGACAATCCAGCTGCTGGAAGCAGTTCAGCTACCTGAAAAGGCATATTAAGGCACACCAGAGAGTGAGCTTAAAATTGGAGGAAAGAAATGAGCTGGCGGATGGAGAGGCAAAGAAAGCAGCAAAGGGTGAGGTACAGATTTTCCTCGAAGGTAAGCCATAATACAATAATACTAATCAAAAGAGATGTACAACTGCAAGGGGTGGGCTACCATTGAAAGAGAGCTAGTAATCCCTTCCCATTTTTGTGGTTACTAGTGAAGGAAGGGCACTAGAAAACACACTAGGGCCTAATTACTTAAAGCCTTTTATAGAGTGTGGCTCCTTTCTCAAAATGACCAAGGCTGCAAGTGATACAGAGTGCATTGGAATGAAGTGTTGACTTTGGAGTAGTAATTCCCACAGGCTTTCTAGAACACACATCTGAACTGTTGTATCATTGTCAGGAATCTATATGCCACTATCACTCAGGTGAGCTGATAATGTGATCCTTGCCTCCAGACTAACCTCAAAATACCCCCGGGCCAAAACTTGGTCAGACTGGGAGAGGCCATGGGCTGTATAGCAGTGGCAAATCAACTTTTCAGAACTCCCAAGGAAAGGGGGGTATCAGTATTTACTGGTATTAATAGATACATTTTCAGGGTGGCCAGAAACATTCCCCACAGAACTGTCAAAGCTCAAGAGGTGACCAGATCATTTTTACAAGAGATAATACCACGCTTCAGAGTTCCAGCCACAATATCCTCAGATAAAGAATCACCTTTCATTTCCAAAATAGTGCAACAGATTAGTAGGCATCTGGGCATAGATTAAGAACTTCACACCCCATACCGCCCCCAATCAAGCGGCCAGGGGAGAGAATGAATCATTTGATTAAGCAGCAAATCATAAGACTGGGGCAAGAAGCTCTTCCACTAGCACTATTGCAAATTCAAACTAAACCTTTTGAGCTAAAGGAATGCTGAATCCTTTTGGAATGCCTTATAGAAGACCATAGAATACAAGGGGAATGTCCCTTACATGGTGGCATTAAGCGAACAGCTCAGAGTAATTGAGAAACTTGTGGCTGGAACTCGGAGCAGGGAGTTGGATAGCCTGGGGTTGATGTATATGTTAAGTCTCTTACAGAGAAGACTTCGGAACCACAGTGGGAGAGACCACTGCAAGTACCTCTCACCACCTTCACTGCAATCAAAATCAAGGAGCAGAATGCTGGATCCATCACTCACGGGTGAAGAAGGCCCAGAAGCCCCTTCAGGAGTGACACCAGGAGACAATGAACTGAGACTAAAACTTATTCGGGCAAAATGAGTATATTGCGGTCGGGAGTAGCTCTTACTTTAGTGTACAGAATTGTTTTGTATGGAATTATAACTGAAGTTTTAGAACTAGAGAGTACCTCCACACAAAGCAATGCTGAATGGCCTTGGTCCCTGGCATTTAATCAGTATACTGGATTCATAGGAAAACCTTCTGAGATAAAGAAGGTTTATATTAAACATATCTACTGTAGTAATCCACGAGAATCAAGTATGTGAGGAGTAAGAATAGCAAGAATAGGAGCTGTGAACACTTCAAGGAATCTGAAGAGAAGAAATCGAAGTAAAGTGCTTAGTCATCAATAGGATGGCTTATGAGAGACCAGATGTAATTAGTGTCTGAACCTCCCCTGGTGTATATGAACACCAGGAAGTCTGTGATGCTACATTTCAGAACAAACATCTGTCTCAAGTATGACCTAAACCTCTGTAAGATACACTTGTGAAGTGTGTCTGAATTTGTAGTAAGAGCCCAGCACATCCCTCTGGCAGGGAGGGATGATCACAGACAGAAAGCAGTTCCTGTTCCCCATAACAAACATCTAACTGGCATATTAGGGACAAGATTAGGAGTTTTAAATGGAATTGATTCAAAAATACTGATGAATAAACTGGCTGCTGCAGCAGGTAACCTAACAAAATTGAAGCAGCCTTTATAATAATCTCTACTGGCATTAGGAACTAGCCAGTGACAGATTTCAAAAGTACTGCCAAAGTAAAGAAGTATGAACAGGCCGGGGACCAAGACCACAAATTGATAGTAGAAGCACTTAGTATAGTTCAAGATAATGTGTCTTTAGCTTTCAGTTGTATACAAGCACAGTTATGGATACAAGCAACAGCAGCTCTGATCATATAGGAAAGGGGTGAAGGTAATTTTCCGGCTGAAATTCGGAAAATTGAATGGGATAATGCAATTGATTTTGAAAGGAAGTTTTAATCCTGGTGGATTATGGTGAATTTCACCTATGATCCTATTTCTAATGTGCCTATGTGCTTACCATATGTAATGCCACTGTTTATGTTATCCACCCCATCATTGCCCTAAGATTAAACCATGAAGAAACAACACTCTATCCTTCAGAACACAGAGTGTGGGCACGAAAAGATGAATGAAAAGTGGCAGATAGTGAATTTAGAATCCTGCATTACTAGAGAACAAATGGGATTGATTTGCGAAAGCAATACTGCTAAATGCCCAGGATGTGTTTGGACACTGAACAGAGTATTTGTCACTTTGAAATTCATCCAGTCACTGACCAGAAAACTGTGCTCGTATATACTGGAAAAGGGTGTATGTTTGAGAACTGCTTATGCTGCTGTACAAATTGATAGCAATGATGTTATTCTGTCTAGTGGAAACCATTCTAATCTCTGTATTTGTATTTGTAATTTTGCTAAGATTATTGGGTGTGGTTTTTCGTATTTGGTACCAGTAACATCCCACCAGCTGATTACAGCCAATTACACAGTGTATCACAGACTACCACCTACCCCTATCGGGGCGAACCTTACATTGGTAAAACAATTAATTAAGCACCAAGACCTATTAGAAGTCTTGAAAGAAATCCAAGAAAGTAGAAAGAAAACCTTAATTACCATCCAACATGATACAAAGGAAATAACCAGAGTCCTACAAAGAATAAAATATGGATAATCACTGGTGAGATGTGATCTTTGGATGGTCACCAACTGCGAATGGAGTCCTTAATAAGTTGTGTCACCCCATTGTAGTTTTACTGATATTAGTTGGGATAAGCTTAGGATTGTCTATTATATTGTTAATTTGGAACTGTAGGATGCTACAACGAATAGCTGTACTAACCTCTTTGTCGAATGTACATGGTAAAGCGCTAAAAGACACTTATTGTCGTGGAAATTTTCCTTAAGTAAAAGAATTTACTTATTTCCTAGGAAAGGGGGGAATGAGACAGAGTAGGTGAAGTGTCTGGGAGAGGTGAAGGGTCTGTGGAGCTAAAGCTGAAGGAGAGGCCGCGTTCCAGAGACAGCGAGGAGACAGAGAAAGAAAAACAGAAAAACCACGAGGTCAATCTGCCCCCGACCTAGGAATTCCTCCGATAAAGAAGAATTAGTGCTAAGTGTCATGCAAGATGAATATGTATGAACTTAATTTGAAACTGTATGCATATGCATTTGGAAGGGGGGATAAAAAAGGGACTCGGAGTCTCCAGGGGCACGCATGCCCTTTTGGGGAGTCTTGCGTCCGGCGCGCGTCGTAATAAAGCATACCGAGCTTTACAACTTTTACAAGTTGTGAGGTTTCTTCTTTTCTCCGCAAAACAGTTGCCCTTCTCTGGACATGCTCCAGCCCCTCCATGTCCTGCCTAAATTGGGGGCCCCAGAACTGGACACAGCACTCGAGGTGCTGCCCAAGCATTGCTGAGCACAGGGGAAGAATCCCTGCCCTGCTCCTGCTGGCCACACCATTCCTGATCCAGGCCAGGAGCCTTTGGCCTTCTTGGCCACCTGGGCACACTGCTGGCTCATGTCCAGCCTGCTGTCCATCAGTCCCTGCAGGTCCCTTTCTGCCTGGCTGCTCTCCAGCCCCTCTGTCCCCAGCCTGTAGAGCTGCAGGGGTTGTTGTGGCCAAAATGCAGGACCCAGCACTTGGACTTGTTAAACCTCACTTTGTTGGATTTGGGCCCAGCATCCATCCTGTCCAGGGCCTTTTGCAGAGCCCTCCTATCCTCCAGCAGATCCACACTCACACCCAGCTTGGTGTCATCTGCAAATTTGGTGATTTTCTATTTTTTTCACACATTTGATAATAATTTCCCCAAAATCATTACAATATTTTCTCCTCTTCTTAACCCATATGTTCTTCTCTCCTGGAGGTCTCTCTGCTAGTCCCTGCTGGCCTTGGACCCCAATGTTTCCATGGGCCTGGCTGCGCTGGCAGGACACTGAGACTGCTGAACTTCCAGTTCCCTTCTCACACAATGGGCACTGTGTGGTTTCCATAGGCCTGGGGTTGTGGAGAACAAGCTCCAGGTGTCAGCTCAGCTGGTGGAGATAATTTATCACCTGGTAACATGAAGTCACAAAGTGGGTTATGACATCACAGATTGGGTTAGGGTGAGGTCACTGAGCAGCTATGACATCATAGGTCATATCTGTGACATCAAAGATCCAGCTGTGACATCACAAGACAGACTCTGACATCACCGACTCTGGTGTGACGTCCGAGACCAGCTATGTGACGTCGGAGAATGGGCTGTGACAGCACAGAACAGGCTGTGACATCCCAGAGGGGCTGTGTGACATCGCAGAGGGGCTGTGTGACATCCCAGCAGGGCTGTGTCAGGTCACTGGCTTGGTCACTCTGCCCCAGCTCCCCCTCACAGTTTCTCCCAACAAGTCCAATGCTGTTCATGCCCAGCAGAGTCCCTGTCCCCCGGGATCCCCCCGCCCACTTGGAGCCACAGCCTCCACTAAAGGATGTTCCACAGGATCTATCCCAGAGCCTGACAGGGGACAAGGGACCAGGGCTGTGTGACCAGGACATCAAGGACAGGGATTATCCAGGTCACTGTGGCCTGGGTTGGGTTGCCCAGGGCAGGAAAGATGTCTGGCAGCTGGAGCAGGGTCTGGGAAGGGCCTCCAAGGTGGGGCTGGAGCCCCTGGGCTGTGAGCAGAGGCTGAGGGAGCTGGGCTGGTCCAGCCCGGAGCAGGGAAGGCTGAGGGGCTCCTCATCCCAGCCTGGCAGTGCCAGCAAGGAGGGGATAGAGAACAAAGGGACAGGCTCTTCACTAGGGGCTGGTGGCAGACAAAAGCCAATAGGCTGAAGGGGAAAGAGGGGAGATCAGCCAGGGCATGAGGAGATGAAATGAGTCAGGCTGGTTTCAGAATTTCCTCAACACCAAGAGCAGCCTGACCTCCCTTTTCCATCCACCACTGACAGCTTTGCAAATCAGGAACTGTTGGAGCTCTTTTGCCCCTACTTCAGGACGAGCATCCTGATACAAGAACTTAATGCTGTTTATATCTATCACAGAACCACATTTGTCTAAAATTAATTTTAGCATGGAAATCACCTGTGGATGGTGCCCTCACCAGATACTTCTGGGATGTTGCACATAGGTCAGGGAAGAGCATGATTGTTATTAAATTGTGTCCTTTTCAACCATGGTCTGTTGGCCATGAAGAGAAACTTTCTGTGCCTCTGAGTCTCACCAGTTCCTGACCCCCAAAGGCCACAAACTTGATGAGTTGTGGTTCCCACTCCAGTGGTGGCACCTGCACCTCCCTCTATTTCCAGAGCAGAGCTCCCTTGTCCCAGAAAGTCCCTGGCAATGCAGGGATGAAGGAAACAGGACAGGCTGTGGGGATCAGGGGCAGGGCACAGCCAGGGATTTGGGATGGTTGTGAGCCCAGGGCAGGGCCCGGCCCTTGGCCTTGGTGAACCTCATCCCATTGTCCTGGGCCCATGGATGGCTCCAGCCTGGCCAGATCCCTCTGCAGAGCTGAGGCTTTTCATCTCCTAAATGTATCTCATGGCTGTCCTTTTTATTGTCAGCTGCCTTCATGGGCTCCTCTCTCAGCTTCCTACCATTGTGAGCTTCCCTTTGCCCCTCATCTTCACATCACAGGAGGCACAGTGTCTCTAACACTTGTGCCTAATTCCAAGTCCTTGGCAGAAGTGCCAGGGCTAAGCTCCAGGTGCTGCTCCTGCCTGGCATGTGGGGCAGTGCCAGGCAGATGGGGCTCGCCAAGCACACCCTCCATGCCCTGGTCCTGGTCTGGGTAAGAGGGACAGTGGTGTTTCCCTCCAGCTATTGGTGAAAGGACAGGATTGGGGCTCAGGAGATGCCAGGACAGTGATCAGACAGGGGTTCCCAGCCCTCTGCTCCAGCAGGAGGATGTGTTTGAAGGATGACAGCTCTGGTCAGGGAGACAGCACGAGTGTGTCCTGTCCTGCAGCTTGGTTTCAGCATTTCTGTACAGAATTGGTACCCCCAATTCCATGAATTGGGAGCCATCTTTTGCTCCCCAAATGCAGGTAAAACTTCTCTTCTGTCATTTCCAGAAGTGGCAGTGTCCTGGCAGCACTGATGTGGTGAGAAAGAGCCCTACAATGCTTGCTCAGGTTTAGGAGCAGAGTGGGCTTGGGGTGGGTTTTTGGTGTGTCAGGTCAGTCCTGTCCCTTACTGGCCATGATGTTACTGGTTTCAAACTGGTTACAAAAGACTTTTGCAGTGATGCTCCTTCTGCCAAAAACTAACTGTGCTTCTGAGCAGCCAGAATAAAATCTGAGCTTCTCTAACACGCAGCCATGGACTAGGCTGTGGGCACTGCCAAAACAAGGGTGCAGTGCTGCATTTTCATGAGCCAAGCCATGACTCCTGCTAGTGGTTTGTGGAGTTCTGAGCCCTGCAGGGTATTGCAGGTGGTCAGGAGTGGCCACAAACCAGGGAATGAGGTGCTGAGAGTCAAGCAGTGGTTTTAGTGCAACAGGAGGAGGTTAAGCTGCAGCTTTCAGAATAATTTCAAACTTCACTTTAATGATGCTCAGGCTGCTGGTGGTGTAATAGCAGCAGACATCAGCAGTGGGAGCCATTCCCGTGGTTAAATGTACATTGTTTGGTGGTAGAAAAGTGCTTTGAAAGAAGAGAGACTGTTTCCCAGGGAAGACATCTCTCATTCCTTGCTTTTATCTCCTCCCTGCCAAGCTGGGGATGCTGTGAGCCTGTGAGCTGCTGAGAGGTGCTTACATGTGTGCTGGGTGATGAGGAATATCTTGCTCTGGTTTTTATGTGCAAGTAGGCTGGATTTTCTGCAATAGCTCCAATAATGTTCGAGTGGCTGTTTAGAAGGATGAAACTCATTAATAAAGAAGAGGTATTTAATAACAGGCCTATTTTTATCTCTGTCTTTATCTAACAGCCTGCACATTTATTTCAAGCTTGTAACAGTGCTTTGGAAGAAAAATGTTTTCCCTCCTCTGAAATGTGTTGGCAGTGCCTCCAGCCTTGGTTATCTTGAATTTCCAGTTTGACTAGCATCCCTCCTCCTTCCAAAGCCAGCAAGCAAAAGCAGGCCCACAGCTCCAACATTTTCCTTGGGAAATGGGAAATTTCTGGGGGAATATGCTTTCAAAACATGGGACTTGGGTCCCAGGGTCACTGAAACAGTTCTGAAGGTTTGATCAAACATAATCACAGCAACTCCCTCAGGCTTCAAATGTGTGATCTTGTGTGGGACAGGCACTGAAGGCACTGCAGTGTTTGCTGCAGGATGTGACTGACCACACACTCTGGGAGAGGCTGGCAGCTCTGGGGGTCAGGCATTTCTGAAGAGTTTCTTTTTTTCCTAAATTTGTCAATTTTATTCTGTAATTTCGTAAATTAAACCCTGACCTGTGGGGGCCTGAATCTATGTTGTGTGGGTCCGAGTTGCTCCAAACGAGCTGCAGCTGCAGGGTCCTTAGTTGGGCAGCAGCTGTAGCTCGTGAAGGTATCTGAAATAAATAGGGGTGGGTCGAGAGCCCAGGAGGAGCCTCTGAGAAGACAGGAAGGACTGTGCTGCGGGGAATGGAGAAGAGCCCCAGCAGAGAGGCAAGAACAACGCTGCAGCGAAGATTACAAGAACTGGTGCTCCGTGTGAGGAAGAACACGCAGCCAAACATCAAAAGAAGGTATGGAGTCCCCCGGACAGCTGAGAGCTGTGGCAGCCTGAGAGCTGGGACTGTAGAATATAATATGGTCTTTGAATTAAGGAGCTGTAGCAGCAGAAATCTGTAAGAATATGGCCTTTAAGGAAAAGAGCCTTGGAACATCTAAAGACAGCAGAGAGCTGTGGCAGCCTGAGAGCTGGGACTGTATAGGGATATGTATATATCTATATTCTATGTATGTATCTAAGACAGCAGAGAGCTGTGGCAGCCTGAGAGCTGGGACTGTATAGGGATATGTATATATCTATATTCTATGTATGTATCTAAGACAGCAGAGAGCTGTGGCAGCCTGAGAGCTGGGACTGTATAGGGATATGTATATATCTATATTCTATGTATGTATCTAAGACAGCTGAGAGCTGTGGCAGCCTGAGAGCTGGGACTGTATGCATATTGTAATTGTATAATTGTTAAAAGAAAAGGGGGGAAATGTGGGGGCCTGAATATATGTTGTATTGTGGGATCTGTGTGGGTCTGAGTTGCTCCAAACGAGCTGCAGCTGCAGGGTCCTTAGTTGGGCAGCAGCTGTAGCTAGTGAAGGTAGCTGAGATAAATAGGGGTGGGCCAAGAGCCCAGGAGGAGCCCCTGAGAAGACAGGAAGGACTGTGCTGCGGGGAATGGAGAAGAGCCCCAGCAGAGAGGCAAGAACAACACTGCAGCGAAGATTACAACACTGACCTATAGATATCTTGCAGACGTGTTTTCAGCCCATTCTCCTGTGTTTGCTGTCATTTGCTGGTGGTGAAGGAGGCAGCCCCAACCCTGAGGGGATGCACCATCTTTCCAACTCCTTCCACATCTGTCCCTTTAGCATTGCTGTCTCTGTACCCCGACCCTGCCCTGTCTGAAGGTTTGCTGGAGCACAAGTGCCTGAGCCTGTGGCCAGGATGATAATTTCTGAGCCCTTTCCCAGTGTTATGTTTTCCCAATTATCCCATCATAAAAAAAACCAAAACAAACAATAATAAAAGTAGTAACAATTTCAATTGAATAGTTAAAATGAAAAATATAAAATTGGATAAAATAAAATTTGATTAAAATAAGGGATAATTTGGTTCCAATAAGAGCGTATTAGCAAGAGATACCGCAGGGTACGGAGGGCAGGGTTCAATGACCCTTGCCACTTCACCTGCAAACTTGCCAAGTAAAAGTCACCCCTTATATGCCATGTGTCAATGCCATCTCCTCCCATTTTAGGTTCGTCACTTTTCTGTCTCCACCTTCATTACCACCTTTACCACGCATGCGCCACCACTCGGTTTGGTGGTCGCACAAGTCTTTGGGGGTCGTCACTGATGAAGGCCCTGTAGTCTTCTTCGTTGTCCTTTAATTCACCTTTGGGTTACACATGCGCACCAAGCCAGTACAATGTAAGCCAAGACTAACATATCACTGCATCTACATATCAAGGCAATAAGTCCCTTATAATTAGCATTTTCTGGGACCCAACCAGGTTCTTGGTCATTTTTAGCAACTGTATCTTCAGCTTCTTTCCTGTGGTCCTTGAAAACATATGTTGGGAAGGGGGGGTGGGGTGGGGGGGGTGGGTGGAGCCACTCCTTTCCCTCTCTTCTTTGGCATTACAACTTTTAACTATTAACTTTATTATTCTCAAATATTAATTACTGTGTCAATGTTGATTACTGTTTCAATTTTTATCAGCACGTATCATACCTATTTACCACACCAGGATACTTGTGGCCATGTGCTCCAGGGGATGCTGGATTTGGGCCCTGGGATGTGTGTGGCAGTTATTACAAAAGAACTTGGCTCTAGGGCCTAATCCCTGGTTTGTCCTTGTCGTTCAGTCTGGATCACGTATATCCCTTAACTATGGTTTTGCAGCATTATCTTTTTCCATAATTAGGGAGTGTTTTCCCTGGTCTTGCTCAGGCCCTTCCTCCCTGCAGTTTCCCCTGTGGGTTAAGGCCTGACTTACTGAAACTTCCACAGAACTGATTCTGGGTGGACAAGGTCAGAGGGTTTTCAGGCAGTCAGCACAGTCAGATGGCTCCTGTGAGGAATATTTCACTTGCTCCTTCACAGCTCTTGCCTGCAAATTGTCCTTTTGTTCAGATGGGGCTTCGGTTTCTTTTTTTTTCTCCTTTTTCGTTCCCAAGTTATTCTGTTTTCCATACACTTATTTATAGGGTCACACAAGCAACAGGTCTGCTTTTTCCACAGATCCTTCCATTGCCACGTGCTGTGCCTGCTCCATTCTGGTGCAAAAGCACCTTCTCCTCTGAGGAAAACTCAGAATATCCATCCAGCTGTCTTGACTGAGCAAGGCATTTTCTCAGAACCCTGCCCTCTGTTCATTTCAGAATCTGCAGGAAATTTGGGACATAAATTAAAAAGCTAATTGATGGTCCTTGAGGTCTAGAAGCTGGTTTTGCATTTGTTCTTACTTGAATGCACACTGAGACAAATGGCTCTGCTTTAATGAAGCTGCTTCATTTGGCATCCTGAGGAAACTTCCTAGCTAAAAAACAAATATGGCTCTGTTTTTCCAGCCCTGCTGTACCAGCAAAAGCTGGGGAAGGAAATGTAATCTCCTTGTGTCTGTCCTGATGTTTTGTAGAACTAATTCCCATTTATCGGAAGAACTCTTCCATGCCAGATTAATGTTTAATTTTTTATTATGTGTTTACATTTTTGGAAGGAGTAAAGGTGGTGGTGTTGGAAATTCTAATGAGGGACAACATTTCTGATTCAAAGGACTCAGTCTCCTCTCTCCTGATTTTTCTGCCTGATCCTTCAGACTGCAGGAAGTTTTGCTTGGATCATTGACTTGCAACAGGATGTTATGTGAATACAGAATTAATGTGTGCAGCCTGTCACTTGGAATTGCTGCTGCTCTGCTGCTGGAGAGCTCCCGGGGTTGCAGAGTCCTTGCAAGCAGCAATAACAGGAATGTGCCAGTGATCCTGCAAAGCCAGAGGAGGAACAGGGAGCTGCAAGTCTACCCCATCAGTGCGGGGTGTGAATAAATAGATCTAATCAACAATTTACATGTTTGCCCTGGACCAGGGTTTTTTTTTAGGATGTGTCATTCAGCCCAAGCGAAACCTCTGCATCTCAGGCTGGTGGTGTTTCTAAAAGCACCTCTAAGTTATCACTGAGGCAGGATTTTAAGCTGCATTTACATTTTGATAGAATCTGCTGCTTTCCTTATCTGAAACAAAGCTCACCTGATCTTCATTAATTACACTATCATTTCACCTAACCGGGGTGCTACTAATTACGGTTATCTGTCTGTTCTTCACCAGACAATACACAAAAAATTGTTACCCCTGGCTGTATCTGGACTAGTGGAGCTGTAAGGGGGTTGCACATGGTGATGGGTTTTACAGGTGGAGTGCAGGTATTTATGGGCTGTCTGAGGGAATGCTGGAGGAGTGGCTGCTGTCCCACTGGCTGTGCTGCCATTCCAAGACACCTCCACGGCAAAACATACAGAAAACACTGCTTAAACACAGAAAAATCTGGTTACTGCAGGGTGACTGGAGCAGGCCAGCTGCACAAGAGAGGTGATGGAGTCCTGGGACATCCCAGACCCACCTGAGCACAGGCCTGGGGCTGGAGGGGACACTGCTTGAGCAGGGGTTGATCCCAGACGTGTTTCCAGGCTCAGCTATCAGGGACTCTCTGGCAGTGCCTTTTTTGAGACAGAAAATCTCACGGGGGCTTCACAGAGAGCTGCAAGCCCTGGTGGTGGTGCTGACTGCTCCCCCACTAACATCAGCTGCAGTCTGAGAGGAGCAAGCACAGAAATGGCTCCTCTGAAAAGAGGCAGCAGGAAATGTCTGAGCTGCTGGGGAGATGTGGGTCCAGAGGGCTGGAGCCAGGAGCCACAGGCTGCAGGGAAAGGGGTCCATGACGGCAAAGCCTTTGCTGGAAGGGAAGACAAGGGGCTTTCACTTGACTCCTGTTTCATCATCCTTCCACACACTGATCTCTCCAGATGCTCTCTAAACCTTTGGTTTGCTTTCTGAAGGTGAAAGGACTTGTCCTGGAGGAGGAGCAGAGCCAGGCTGCTGAGGAGAGCTGGTTGCTGTCAGCTGGCAAGAGGGGAGGGACACGGAGGCCAGAGGGGGGGACACTGGGTGAGGAGATGTTCACACTCAGCTCCATCCGCTGCGAGTGTTCTCAGGCCAAACACACCTGCACTCCTGTTTGTACTGTTTGCTGTACTTGATAAACTGATATATGTGAGTTTGGGGGTTTTTGTTACCTTTTTGTAATCTGAAGAGAACTAAAGATGGTTCACATGATTTTTTTTGTGCCTTCTGCAGTGCAGGCAATGCAGGCAGGGATGGAACAGCAGCATCTTTATACTTGTCAAGTCTCCTTCCGCACCCAAGGCTTTGTCTGAAACTCAAAGTGATTTTCTTGCAGGCTTTGAACACTACACCAGCAGGGAGAACAAGAAGATCAGTGGAGATTATGCTCCAGAAAAATTGTATCCATGGTCCAAAAGCTAAATATGGAACCATGGAAGTGCACACTGCAGTGGAAGTGGAGCTGGGAATGCTGAATGGTGAGGTTTCCTGTCCTTCTGGCATGAGGAACCAGGGGTCCTCTGGTTCTCCATGGTCTTCCATGAGGACCTCTGTCTCTCCATGAGGATCTCTGGTTCCCCATGGTTCTTTATGAGGACCTCTGGTTCCCCATGGTTCTCCATGAGGACCTCTGGTTCTCCATGGTCCTCCTTGAGGATCTCTGAGTCCCCATGGTTCTCCATAAGGATCTCTTCTTCTCCGTGGTTCTCCTTGAGGATCCGCGCTTCCCCATGGTTCTCCCCAGGGCTGTGCTGGTGCCTTGCCCAGAGCTTGCTGTGACAGCAGGCAGCAGTTTCAGGTGGGGCTGCTCTGCTGGCAGGGCCTTGGTGTTCCCAGCAGGGCAGGGATGCTCCTGTCCCAGCAGGACACTGGGCATGCAGGTACCACCCTTCAGCTGCTGCTCCTCCTCTGCATCACTTCCAGGGGCAAAACTTCTGTCCTGCTGCGTGGCAGGGAGCTCTGCAGAGCCAGCACGGAGGGGACAGGCTGGGCAGCAGCTGGGCAGCACTGGTTTAATCCTTTTTGCCTGTTCCTGCCATGGAAGCTGTGTACTGGGTGAGATGTGTGTGTTTGGGGAGGGCTGGCCCGACCATTAGCTTGTCAGGGTTTGCAACACTGGCAGCTGGGGAGAAAACTGTTATTAAGTGTAACGTGGCACCTTGGAGATGGAAGCATGGGGAGACAATAAATACAGCCTTCCATAATGCCATTTTATGGTGTCACTCTTCAGCATTTATTAAGACTTGGTTGCAGCCATGCCTGCAGCCTCCTGTGCTGGAATCCGTAAATTGTGTTCATTATCTCCAGCACTTGCTCTGACCTGCTGTGTTTTACAAGGGGGGAGACACTGGAGGCGTGGGGACACCCCAGCTGCTTTCTGCAGCCGTTCCCTTGGTGCCAATCCAGCTTTTCTGGGGTTTCTGGGACACCCCAGGCAGTGCTTGGCTGCGTGGATGGACCCCAAGTGTGATGTGATGGTTGAAGAGAACACTGAGGGACTGAGGAGCTGCCAAAATCACCACAGCTCCACGGGGAGCAGGGAAGGAGCTGGGCGAGGAGGGAGCTGTGGGCACCTTGGAGCACACTGGCACGTTTTTCACTCCACTGTGGGACCACCCCAGCAGTCTTGGATGTGCTGAGGATGCTGGAGGTGGAAAAGGGTTCACAGGAGCTCCCTGAATTGCACACAGGGAGATGCTACACCCCTGCTTGGTGTCCTCTTGCACCAGTGTTTTCAAATGAAAAAGCAAATGAAATCGTGCTCCTTTCACCCACTTTTTGTCATGACAAATCTCAGCAGCAGCATGTTTGTGTACCTTCATCCTTATCCTCAGCATTTAGGTCCAGGATGGAGGAAAACAAGTTCAAGCCCAACCTCCTGATAATTTATTATGTTCCTTATGCTTAAGGGCAAAATTTAAGTTGCCAAATGCAGATGTTTGCATGCTCTTTTTTTAGCTCTCAAAATCTGCTTGATTGATGGACGTCCCTGTTACATTAATAGCTGGGCTTTGCAGAAAGCTGTTATTACCAGGAGAATCTGGTGTGGGTTTCAGTTTTTCTTCTTGCATTGAAAATCCATTATTAATGTCTTTCTGAGGGGAAAAAAAAAAAGTTTCAATTCAGGCATTTTACTTTGGTTTCTCTGGCTTCTTCTCAACTGTCTTTACAGAGGTGCTTTTAAAATCTATATTACAATTTTTCATCATATTTTACTGAGTGGTTGAGGGTTTCTGCATCTTGCTATTGATTTCTGATTGTACTGCAGGACATGTAGCTGCACACAGGTTGTTCTGTGATGGATAACTTCATATGTGTCTTCCTAATCATCACTGAGTTGCCTTCTGCATGTTCCCTGTTGCTGGATGCGGCTGCTGAGCTTGGAAGGCACCAGGAGAGCTCTGAGTGCAATCCTGAGACACCAAACTTGTGACTGCTCATTTAATTTGGGTTTGGTTTTCAATTAGACACAGGGGTCACATGAGGCTTGTGGGGTCTCCTCTTTTGTGTAGTCTTTGCAGAGTTCTTCTGCCCTGGCTTTTCAGGCAGCTTCGTGTTGTATGTTGTAGGAGCAAAACAAGTCATTGTCCTGGCTTTGTGTGAGGTGGTCATAATGCACCTTTAGCTTCCAGCACTGACCTTGGCCCTTGGGGCAGCTCTGCAGGCAGATCTCAGCATTTCAGAGGTGCAGAGTCATTGGATCCCAGAATGGTTTGGGTCGGAAGGGAGCCTTGAACTCACCCAATTCCAATCCCGTGCCATGGCAGGGACACCTTCCACCATCCCAGGCTGCTCCAAGCCCCAATGTCCAGCCTGGCCCTGGGCACTGCCAGGGATCCAGGGGCAGCCCCAGTTGCTCTGGGCACCCTGTGCCAGGGCCTGCCCACCCTGCCAGGGAACAATTCCTAATTCCCAATATCCCATTCATCCCTGCCCTCTGGCAGTGGAAGCCATTCCCTGTGTCCTGGCACTCCAGGCCCCTGTAAAGGTTCAAGTCCCAGTGAAGCAATGCAGAAGACCAGTGTGCATTGGTAACTGCTGTAAAGCTGGATTTGCAGACTGAGGCTCTTGGAGCACATCAGCACTGATGGCACAATCTGTGTGAGAGCTTGTTGGCACCAAAGGAACCTGTGAGGAGTGACAGGACTGTGGCCAGCACAGGTGCTCCAAAATGTGTCCGTAGCTCCAGGTGGGCATACAGGGGAAGAGCTCTGTGTGTGGGCACAGTCCTTCCCAGCTCTGCATGCCCTGGCACAGGCTCCACATCTGCCAGGGCTGTGGCTGTGCCAACAGGCACTCTGCAGAGGGCTGGGTGTACACAAACCTCTGCTGGCTGGACTGGGCTGTTTGCTCCTTAGGCTTATCCTGGACAGGCTCCTGCACCTTCAGACATGGAGGCTGCACCTGGCTTCTGAGGAATTGGTTGTTGCAGTTAGTCTGTCTGTGCTGGGGACCAGGACAAACACTGGCACAGGAGCTGGTCCTGTGTCCCTGCGATAGCAGGGCTCGGTGGTGGCAGCGCTGGCAGGGACACGGCAGCCCAGCCCTGCCTGGCCCTGCAGAGCTGGGGAGGAGACACAGCTGGCATGCGTAACAATGGGCAGGCTCTGACACTGCCACTGGAACTCACTTAGCAATTCTGTTGATGTTCTGGAAACGAAAATATGATTCAGGCCACCTTCTCCACCAAGTTGACCCTGAGAATCTGGGAGAAGAGCTACTGAATAATTAGGGGCTTTTTTTTCTCCCTCCTTTTTACTGGAGTTACTGCTCAGTGTTGAACTGTCCTCTATGGTGTCATCAGTTCCCTTGAACTTACTGCTCCGAGTGTACTTAGCATTAATATAATTACGTAAATTGAAGTCTCATTAATCACCGGGGGCTGCAGCACATCCTTGTTGTGCTGTTTCATGGGTGGCTTGGCTGGTGGGAACCCCCTGGCCAGGGGTGGAGGCTGTGGCTGGAGCACTCCCTCTCTGCTCCTGAGCCTGGTTTAGCTGAGTTTTGTGTGTCTCACCCTGGAGTGGAGGATCTGGAGTGTTTGCCAGCACTGCCATGATTGCAGCCTTGCTGCCGCAGAGGAGAAAAGAGAAAGGTGGGTTTGTCCCAAGGGAGTTTGGCTGGACCACATCCCTGCTGCTGTCCCTGTGATTTGGGTCTGTGGGGTCCCAAAATGCAGAGCCCAGCCTCGTGGCTTGGCAGTGAACACCCAGAGCCCGAGCTCTGTGCTGGGTCTGCTGCAGGGCTGTTTGATGATGCTGTGCTTCTGTCTCTGTGGCAGAGCTCTCAGCCTTCCTGGCAATGTAAATTCTCTTGGCTGCATGCTAAAATTACACTGAGTTATTGATTTGTCTTTGAGAGAATTTCCTTCCCAAGGGACATTTCTGGCTGCTGTAGTGATTTAGTTCTTCTGCAAGCGCAGAATCCGTGGCAGAGCAGAGCCACCCTCTTGCCCTCGAGCCTGCAGCTCAGGGTCATGCTCCCTCAGGTTTCCTCTGCAAGCTGATTTCTGTTCCAAGGCTGGGACAAGGTTACATGGCTGTTATTTCCATGTAACAACTGCAAATAAAAGGGCATTTTCAGCTTTCCACTGCAGAAGCTGCAAGTCTGGGACAAGCCTTTGTGCCATGGCACCAGCATTCTCTTGGACATGTCTCAAACCCAGCTCCATGGCTGGCATGTGGGACATGTGGAGCCATGCCAGCCTTAATATACTCGGACTCCTGGGAATATTTTAGTTCCCCAAAGTGGGGTATGATGGGAAGTAATGGTTTAGGGCAAATTTGTTAAAGAATCTGCAAAGGAGGGCCCCTCCAGAAAGCAAAACCCACACGGCCCCTCCCCCCAACCGGTTCGGGAAAAAATTCCTCGGAGAGAAGTGGAAAGAACCTGTTTATTTGACTGGCACAGCACCCCCCCAGCACACAAAATGAACAATACCCGATGACACCGCTTTCAGAAAGATGGCAAAATCAGAAAGTCTCTTTCGGGGGTGGTTGCTCTGTTCTCAGTCCCTCCGGCGCTGGGCCAGCTGCTGCAGCCAAACCTTCGGTGTTCCCGCGTCCCAGTCCGGAGCAGGTTCGAGATGGTCACAGAAACGGGAGAGGAGAAACAGTCCAGGAAGGGATGTGGACTGTTTGGCTAAACTAACTAATAAGCAGAGGCAAAGCAGAGCAGAAGCAGAAGCAAGAGCAGAAAAGCAAGCCAGCCAAGCAGCAAGCTAAGCAAGAAGAGAAAAAAACAGCCCGATGTACACTCTCTGTGTGTCCCTGATAAGAGAAAGCCAAACAAAACTTCCACTCTTCAGAGCCAGTCTTAAAGGCACAGAACAGAGGAATGGGGATACAAACATCATAATGTCACCCCAGGACAAGCATGCTCTCCTAAAGCTGCAGGGTACAACCTCTCTTTTCTTTGCTTTCTATTGACTCACCATGGACCATCTCTAAAAACCAAGCAGGTGAGTTCCTGCTGGTGGTCCCAAAGAAGCCAAGACAGTTTTCTTCTATCACCAGTTTTCTCCCCTTGACCCTGAAATCCCACCCCGCTAGCTGTGGCTCAGCTGGTGAGCACCTTCAGTAGAAGGACCTGACCCTTCAGGACATGGCCCAATGTTTCAGACACTCTGTGGCTGGAAAATGCCCAGCTCTGTGTCTGTGGGTTCCTGTATCTAACCCCACTATCTAGTGGATTTGGCACCAATCTTAGATGCATCCTGATAAAATGGGAGGCTGCTCGTGCATGTGGTGTTATAAAACAGCATCCACGAATTAGGTCCAGGGAGAACATCAATTTATTTTCCTGTGAACCAAGTGTGGCACAGCTCCTTCCTTTCCCAGCGATCTATCTGTGAGATAAAACACATCTTTAGTGTCTATCTTAAATACTGCAGTGTTGACAAGTTCTCTTGACAGAAATTAGGCTAATATCCCTTACGACTGCTTTGGCTATAGAAACAAGGCTTTAAATTGAAGCTTCGCAAAGTGCTATTCCAGCGCCCTCTCCAAGGCATCTCCTTATTCCAGCTTTTATTATCCAAATTTGTTCTCACTCTGCCTTGGCAGCAGGGCTGGCAGGCAGCTCTTCCCATCCATCCTGCTGGTCCGGCAGCCAGGGGTGGGGCCAGCACCTCCTGAGCTGGACCGGGCAGTGCTGGCCAAGCACGGCAGTGCCCTCGGGCCCGGGGAGGCTCCGGGCTCGGGGGTGTCAAGGTCCGCCCAAGTGAACGGGTGACGTTCAGAAAGAACGTCAAAGAAAAATGGAGGCAGGCTTTGCTGCTTCCCTGCTCAGCAGCTCTAACAGGAGTCTGGGGTCAGGGTGTGAGCTGAGCCCCCCAGACTGGGTCTGGCTCCTCTGTTTTCGTCTGAGCACGCTGGTGTGGGACATCCCATCCACCCAGGCACAGCTGGAGTCAGGCACAGTGTCCCCTGTGTGCCACCAGCACGGGATGCCCCAGCCTCAGCCGGGTCCCCAGCCCTGGCACTGGTGGCTCCTGGAGCTGGGGACGCAGCTGTGGGGAGCTCTGCTGCTTGCTGGGATTTGTTTCCTGGTAGTTTTTAATGACTATTTTATTAAGGGTGAAGGTGTGGTGCCATCAGATAACTTATTATGGATGCTCTGGCAGTGTGATTATTTCAGTATTGCAGCACTGCCGGTGTGTGTTTTGCTGGAACATTCACATATTGATTCCAAATTCCTTTGTTGCCTGTACTAGAAAGAAAGTCCCTTTTCCCTCACTCCCTGCATGGTGAGAAACAAAGAGTAAAGGAAGGTAGATGTTTTCTGAGGCTTGCTCACACACCAAGGTAATTTTTGAGAGTTGCAGAGCCACATACTGACTCATAACTGGGGCTTGTTTTCAAACCCGTGATAGATTTTTTAATTCTCTTACAATGGCAAACAAGGATGCTCACTTGGGGACAAGCCAGGAATCTGCCTTAGTGAGCTGGATCACCTTTGTTCTGCTTGCTCCAGCCTTCCCAGGGGACATTCCTGTGCCAAGGGGGACAGGGTGGTGCTGCATGGGGAGAGTCTCCTGTGCCTCTTGGGCTCCTCTTGATGGGCAGTCAGTGGCTGGCAGCTTTGTTCAAGGAGTGGGGATGGGATGGGATGGGATGGGATGGGATGGGATGGGGAAGCCACTGCCAGGAGTGCAGTGAGTTACTGCACAACCTTGGTGGGAGGTTTGCAGGTCAGTGTGTGATGTACAACTTCCCAGCCTGTAGCTGTGCAGTGAGTTTGGGCTCAGTCCTGTCCCCATGCTGGAACACAAACCCACTTGTGGAATGTGGAATGATGTGCTGGAAAGGAGCCCAGGATGAGATCTTTCTCCTTTAGTGAGGAAACACAGCTGGTCATTTTGTTGCTCTAGAAGAAGAGAGATGGGGTTCTTTGGTTATCACTGCGTGCTGCATATTCCACACAGCAGCCCTCTGCTTTTACTAATGCGGTGCACAATGTGCCTGATCCTCCCTCAGTTGTGAGCCTGGTGAAAGCATGTCCTGTTTTCCATTTGTTTATTAATTTATCATTCTGTTTTTAGCCTCTGCAAAGCTTGATATTGGTATAGAGCCTGGGAAAGGTGCACAGAGCAGAGTAACAGATAGTTGTGATTTGGTTACAAAGCAATAATTGAAGTGGACAGGTTTAGCTGATAACATAAAGCACATGAGAGAAATTGCTTTGGTTTATAAATGTCAGCACAGCCCCAGCGAGGGAGCTGCTGCCTGGTGCTGCTGCTCCAGCCAATATATTATAAGGAGATATAAACAGATGTCTGAAAAAATCTGGCTGACCAAGATTAAAAGAATGGGGCTACAAATTAAAGTCTTCCTCGGCGTCTCTTTAAGCATCTTTATGGACAGCGCGCATCCAACTGAAGGAGTGCCAGTGCTCAGAGGGACCTCCAGGTGCTTTGGGCTGCAGAGGCAGCACCAAAGGGTGGGTGCAGCTAATGGGGACAGCCGTGTCAGTCAGAGCTGGCATGGGAGACCAAAGCCTGTCCTGGCGCTTCTGCAGCTGATAAAGGGATTAAATCAGGAACAGGAATAACACCATCCCTGCAGTGTCGCCAAAGGATCAGTGTCTCCTGCTTGGAAAATAAACACTGTCACTCTGCTTTGACATTTTTTTCCAAAAAAGACCTGTCATTTGTGCAGTGACAAGGGTTTTATCCTCTGGGAGTACTTTTCCTGTTGGACACAGTATTTTGGCTGTGAGGCAGCTGAGTGACTGAGGGGCAGGTGGGAGGCACGTCCCCAGCAGCGGCATTGGGAGCTCTGCTCACACCCTGGGGCTTTCTCCTGATCCATCATCCCAAGGCAATGCAATAGCACCTATTCAAACGGAGAGCAGCTTCAGATTGAATATTAGGGAGGAATTTTTCCCTTGCAGGGTGGGCAGGCCCTGGCATAGGATGCCCAGAGCAGCTGTGGCTGCCCCTGGATCCCTGGCAGTGCCCAAGGCCAGGCTGGATGGGGCTTGGAGCAGCCTGGGACAGAGGGAGGTGTCCCTGCCATGGCAGGGGGTGGCACTGGGTGGGCTTGGAGGTTCCTTTCCACCCAAGATATTCTGTGATTCTGTGTTCTTATTTTTAATTGATTTTAATTTATTTTAGTTGTGGTTAAAAAAATCCCAAAAGTGGGATATTTTTTAATTGTTAAGTGTTCCAAAGCAGTTGTGGGAGCAGGAGTTTGCTCCTTCCTCCTCCACAGCTGGAACCCTTCTTGCAGGTTTGTGGAGGGGATTTCACAGCTATTTCTGCTCACTGGGTAGTTGATTTAGAGCTGGGAAATTAACTAGAATGGAAACTCTTCTTTCCCTTTATGAGGAGCAAGGGATGAGGTCTGGCAGCTGTAGGATTTGCAGCTTTCAGGGAAGAGGGACAATTCAGTAACACATCTATGCAGTGCCTGCCTGCCGATACACATATTTAATTTGTCTGAGGTGTCATAGAGAAAAAAAGTTACAAAATGGCTTAAATGAAAACGTGGTTTTGTATTTTTTTAATTAAGTTTCATTTCCCAAATGCAACTTAATGCAAACAATAAGTAAGAAATTAATTTCTCTTGAGAAAAAGCTATGAACAGAATGGTTCTGTTTTAGCAGCATGTGAAGCTGTGTAATTGCTTACACATGTATTGCTCCAGTGTGTGCTCCCAGTTATTGAATAGTATCAAATTATAGGAATTAAAGTAAATCAACTATTTTTAAGGGAAATGTCTAGAAGCTACATACTGAAACATGATTAAAATTCAAGATTTCCAACTTACTGGTCTAAATCAGCAATTTTAATCACACTATTCAAGCCAACCCACCCTCAAACACACTTTTGACTTCAAAATACCCCAAACTAAATAAGACAGAAGACCTTCCTTGAAGAGCTGTAACATTTTTAAGTGTCAATGTCAATCTTTTTGTTGAAAACAGAGATGTTTTTCATGGTTTATTTATTAAAGCAGCACATTTGTCCTGCTGTGCCATGAACCTGGGTTGCTGTGCTGGGTGAGGAGGGGAAATCCCTGGAGCACTAAGAGCTGTGAGTTTTGCTCTGGGGTTCGGATGCTCCTGGTTAAATCCCATTTAGTGTGCAAAGGAGGAGCAGGAAGGGTTTGTGCCTTGGCTGATGCAGCCTCGGGGATTTGGCTGTGCTGGGGGTGCAGCTCATGAGCATCAGGCCTGGATTTCGTTTTGATTCCTGCATGTTGATGAGACAGATGAGCAATGCCATGGTTGACTCTCACAATTAAAAGGGAAATGTTAAGAGAAATTTTATAGTTGTGTTTTACCCTCTTGTGTTGTTATCAGGGGTGCCCTGGGTATGGGACATTTGGGAGGGTCACTTGTTGCTGTGGCAGCACCTGACCCCCACTCAAGGTATCAGGAAGGGATCTCCACCCCTGGGCAGGGAAGGAGGAGTCGATGGATAGAACTTTGGGGGCTAAAGGGTTAAAAGGTGAAACCTCCATGGTGTGGGTGAGCACATGGTGGGGAAAATCCTCTGCTCCCAGCACTGTCATATTTTCTCTATTCAGTCTTCTATTGTATTTTTGACAGGGTTTTAATAAACCTTTTAAATTTTTTAGAAGTGAGTAGCATTTCTCACACTGAGAATAGAGGGCTGGGCTCCCCAGTCCCCCACCCTTCTGGAGCCTTCTCCTGTGCTTTTCTTTTGGGTGATTCCCTCGCTGGGGTTCCATCCCCCTCCTTCCTCTCCCCTGGCAGGCTGCTGTGGCTGGATGCAGCTGGAGCTGTGCTGTGCTCCCTGTCAGGGGCCATTCCAGGCTGTGTCACAGCCCAGAGCCGCCACAGCCACTGCTGGGGCTGTGATCTGGCCTGCCCAGCGCTGGTGGCACAGTCAGGAAAGCTTTGGGCTTTGGGGGGAGGCAATCGGGCCCCGGCGGTGTCTGCGGTGTCTGCGGAGGAGGGGATCGTCCTCCCGCTTCCCGTTCAGCCCGCGATGGCATTTCATCCTACAGCGCCTGGCCTGGAAGGGACCTCACAGCTGACCTTGTTCCGCCTCCCTGCCGTGGGCAGCGAAGTCTCCCACTAGAGCAGGTTTGGCATTGTCCGTGTTTTCCTTGCTGGCAGAGCCCTGTCCTGGTGTTGCCCAAGCCAGGGACAGGAGACGTGATGTTGCCTTTTCATGAAGATCCTACAAACTCCTTTCTGACCAGCACTCCACCACCAGCAAGGGGCACACATTGGTGATGGCACCAAATTCCTGCAGAGCCCGACTTCTCAGCGGGGGAGGATGCTCCCTCAGATAGACAGAGATTAAAGGTCCTGTGTATCACAAATTTAAGGAGTAGTAGGAGGTTGGGATCTGTCCATGGAAAGCATTCCAAATGTGGAGGAGGCACATGTAGCCTATTCTCCCCTAAAATGGGGAGATAAGCACACCTGTCCTCTCACATATCCAACCAATGCAACTTCCAATGGACAGGACTGATGGGGAGAAAGAGTCTACCAGAAATGCAAACTTTGTTTTAATAGGAAATCCTCCAAGATGGATTTTCCTGCACTTTCTAAATGCATTTATACCTATTGGATGACTACAGACTTTGAAATGTTTCTGTCTGAATTGTGACAAACATCCCAGTCTTACACAGAAAGGACCAGGTCCTTTGATCAGGGAAATGTCTCTTTGGTCTTGAACAGGGAGGGATCAATCCATTTGTTCCCAAAACCAGAGTTTTTATCTGTGAGTACATGTATTTATTCTACAAAATAATTACCCTTGTGTCGGTTGCCTGGTCAAGAGTCCATGCCCCATGAAATGCCCTCACCCGGTGTCTGCTGTAAGTACAAGGAAAGAGCAAAACAGGCTGACTTAAACAACTCCAAAAGGACTTATAGCCGTAACTCCAGGAACTGGGAAAATACATGAAGACCAAGGAAAACAAAAATTGAACCTTAGAAAAAACCACTTTCCACTCCACACTGAATTTCCGCAACCATACATTTCTCCCAATCACCAACAGCCCAGCTGGCGCACACTTTAGTATACTCAATTCAGTTAATAAGATGAAGGACACTCTCTGTCCATAGCTTCTCCTGAAACATGTGAAACTCTGTGTTCTGTGTCATTCTGTGGCACAGCAGGAACAAATCCTTTATGACAGTATTTGCCCTCCTCCAGCCGATGTGCATCTACCACGTGCATGACTAAGTGATGCTTTAGGTTTTCCTTTAGATGCATTGTTCTCTCCCAAAAAGGCAATCCCCTTCTATGGACATCATTCCCCCCTGATATTTTTCTCAACCCTGGGCAGGGGTCCCACGATGAACCCTCTGGTCTGAGGGCCCTCTTCCCACTAAGTGCAGTCTCTGGCACAGGAACACTGAGTCCAGTGGCACTGAAAGAAAAGTCCAGCCACAAGCCACTCGAAGCATCCTCCTTTCATGCGAGCAGTCTTCTCTACCCCAGGAGGTCTTGTCTCATCTCATTCCTTCCCCTTAATCAGCATCAGGTTGATAAGCATTTGCAAGCCCCTCATGTCGAACAGGGTAAACTTCATGCCTGACTGTCACGAGCTGACGGACCACACAAGCTCCGCCAGGAAATTCTCTAACTGACACAGGGCAGGAGCGAACAATTGGTGCTCCCATTGGGAGGGGGGGATGTCTGCCGTTTCTTGGGGCTCTACCCTTCCATCCTTGAGGCCTTCTCCTCCCATCCTGGTCAGGCCCGTGCCCACGCATGGCTGTCCCTTCCGGTCCCTTTGGGTGGCAGGGAGGGAGGAATTCTGAACCTCTGCTTTCCCCGATCCCACAGAAACCTCCACGGGGCGCAGAGCTCTTGGCTTTACTCCTGTGTATTTCTCGTGAGGTGGTCCATCCTGGCTATCCAGGCCAGTATCAAATCTCGACATCCATTGGTTTGACCAGCATCCCAAAACTTCTCCTGTCACCAGACACTTGTTGCAACTCCAAATGTCTTCTCCTGCAACTTACTCTACCCAATCTTTTAGTGGCAGAGAGAAAGAAAGCGATAAGAACATCCCTCATAGGAGGTGAGCACTTTTGGCTCCATCTTGAGATAGTTGTGGCTGTTCACCTGCAGCCTCACTGTCCTGGGCAGGCAGAATTCCTGCATTAGGAGAAGAAGAAATGCCATCAAGAGGTTGCAACCAAATATTGCCTCCCCTTCACCCCAGTGCTGGGCTGGCCATTGAGATGTGTTTGTGGTGAACTGATGAAAACCACTCTGAATTTCCTATCTTTTCTGCATTTAAAACGGAAGCTTAATGTATTCTGTGTATTTTTGTTGGCAGATAGTAGTGATCATAAATTCCTTTTAATACAGTATTTCCGTACCAGCACAGCCTTGATGTGCAGCGTACCTGGCTGTAGCCTGTGGGATGCTTTGATTTCCCTTTGGCAGCTGCATTTTATTCTGTCTGCCCCAATCAACAGCAATTCCCCTTTCTCCATGTAGCCTCCAAATCTACTCCTGGTGTGGAGTTTTAGTGCTCTGCTAGGACCTGGGCCAGAAGGGAGGAAGAAACCAGTGTCTGCTGGGCTCAGGGTTCCACCTCCACTGTGGATCAGAGCCAGCCTGGCAGCAGAGGGACACCTTTGGTAGCTCAGGGTGGCATTTCTGGGAGGGAAAAACAGCACTTTAGGGGTGCTGCTGGATGGGAGGGGGGTCAGTGGTGGATATCCCACTCCTCACTGTGCAGGATGGGCAGGAGCTTCTCCCAAGAAGGAGCATGTGTCTCCAGATCCCAGTTCCTCCCCAAGCTGGAGCAGTGCAGTGCTCTGAAACAACGTAACTTTTGCTTGCAGGTCAGGCTGCTCCTGCAGGGTCACACATGCGGCTGAACCTGCAGACAGGAGAGAGAGAAGCCAAGCTCCCAGACAGAGAAAATGGGAAAAGTGACACAAGAGAAGAGAGAAGAAGGAAAAGGTACAGACATGCAAGGCATTGGTTATGTGGGCTGTGGGATTCATGCCTTTTGTTGGAGGCCAGGTTCCCTGGTGGTCTCAATTCCTTCCTCTTCCTGAGACTCCATCGCTGGGTGAGGAGCTCAGCAGTGCTGAAAGCAGAGGCCTGTCCTTTGTGTTCCATTTGGGATGGCAGTGGAAGTGTCCTGAGTGCACATTCTGATGCACCTTCATGGCTTCTCATGCCACGACACCAAAACTGCTTCCACAGCGTTGGTGTTGTTCTTGCAAAGTCTTTGGGCTGTCCTTGAGGTGCAGTGTTTGGGGTGAGAGGGGTCTCTCTGTGCTTTCTAGGCCAAGGTACTTCCAGGGGGCTGTCTTTTGGACTTTATCTGCTGCAATCTTAAAACCTTTCTCCTGTGCCACAGTGATGACATCTTGTACTGCAACATCCAAAATGATTTGAGCTTCTGCACAAACTACTGTGTCGTTCATGTAACGAAAAATGTCTTTTCTTGCTGGGCGAGAGAATTTGGGCTGCAAGGCATTGAAAAGTAGTTGGGCTCTTCTCCATTCCTTAAGGCAATGCAGTCCACTGGTACCTCTCTAAAGGTGCTTGTTGATTTGGGGACGGAAAAAGCAAAGAAGGGGCTTTCATTGGGATGCAAGGAGAAGTCAAAAAAGCAGTCATTTAGATGTATAACAACCATCTGCCAAACTCGAGGTATCATGGACGCTGAGGCAGGCTGGACTGGAGGGGACCCATGTCATCAATCACCTCCTTGATTTTCCTGAGGTCCTGCAGCAGATGCCTCTTGTCTTTGCCAGGCTTTCATATGATAATGACAGGCACATTGCAGGGGCTAGTAGATGGTACAATGTGGCCCACAGACAGCTGCTCCTCCACGATGGATTGCAGGCCTTTAACTTTCTGCCTGGGAGGGCCACTGATCCACCCATATGGGGTTGTTGATCTTACAGGTTAACTGAAGGGTGGCGCGCTGCTCTGTGGACCCGTCTAGAAATCCTGAGGTGTTGATAGGATCTCTAGCCCTGTCCCCCTTTGGGACAAGAGGTCTTTTCCTCAAATTGTTATTGGTGCCCTGGCGACGAATGATCTTACTGTAGCAACTGTGCCCTCAGGACCTTCCATGCAGATGTTACTGTGACTCCAGAAGCTGGTAGTGGCTCCCCTGGGAGCTAATATTTACCCCAGCAGCTGGGACCAGGGGCCATTCTTTTAACCAGTCAGAGAGGGCAATTATGGTGTTGTCATCTGTATCTAATTCTCCAAAGAGACATGTCTTTCTCCCTTTACATGACCAAGCACACTTTAGAACAGGTCTGTTTCAACCCGTAATCTGTGCCCTCAACAGCATTGGATCAGCTGGTGTGGTGATCATGGGCAGTAGGAGGTAGGCTCTGGCTATAACTGTTCCTTTTGGAATGAAAAGGGGAGGGAATAAGCAGAGAGCCTGGACAGTTATCTCCTGCAAAGACGTCAAAGTGACTACCTCAGGCAGTATAGTGAGTGTCTCCATCCCTTTCCTGGTGTTGGTTAAAATCAAAATGTCTCTGGGCCATTCTTCAGGCCCAAATTTTCCTGTGGGAAAATGGTGAACATAAATATCGTGGATTGGAATTGAAAAGGCGCTTACCAGCTGCCTTTAGGTTCCAGCGCAGAGCTGTCTTCGGTCGAGTTTTCTGCAGCTATCGAGCTGTCCTGATGCCACTGAGAAGGACGCTGTGCTGATTCTCCACAATGTTGGGGAGAGTGGGGCGAAATGGCCTCGCATTTGGTGTCATCATGCAGGGCCTTTCTGCGTCTGTGTGGGGTTTCCTGCAGGCCACCGGTTTTGGTGATGTTGGAAAGCATGTGGACGAGGGGGCAGTGAGGAAAGTGGCTGTGACAGCTAGAAGATCCCTGGTAATAGCTGTTATTTTTAAAATACTGTTGAAAATGCCCCATCTCCCTACACTTAAAGCCAGGTCCTTTTTCATGTGTGTGTCAGGGAATAACCTGGGAGGCTACTAGCACCTCTACTACACCGTGACAGGAAGCATTATCTAGGCTGGCATCACAGTATAAGGATGCCCTAATGGTGCTTGCCACGACTATTTGTGCAATGGTAGGCTTTCTGTTGAGGGGTAGAGAAGGTAAAATATCTTTACAGGTGTTGTTAGCATTTGTTTCAGCAAGTTTAGTAAGCAGTACCTTCCTGGCTTTTGGATGTTCAACTTTCTTCTCTATTGCTTGTGTAAGATGGTCAATAAATTTTAGAAGGGATTTCCCAGGTCCCTGCAGGTCTCTTCTAACAGACCTCAGGGAAGGCCTATTGAAGGAGGTTTAGTGAAATCCTCCTCCCTGGCTAAATGGACTAGTGTTAGGTGGGCCCACCTGTCTTCTCTAGCATAGTCTTTAAACAGTTGTTGTAGTAGTTTTTTCCCCATTCCTTCCCACAGAATAATTTCAGTGTGAGAATGTAGGATGCGCATAAAATGGCGCAAATTGTGGGGCACCAACACATGTATTGGATAGATGGTATTTAACAAATTATTAATATACAGCAAGCCACTCCCATGGTCTTTCACTACTTTATAAAGGTCTTTCATCTTCCATGTATGAGAGCTTCCAATTGGGGCTGAGCCCCCCTCTGGTACTGCACCGGTGCTGCTTGTATTTTAGCTACCGATTCCCAGTCCCCCTCTTCCGCCGCCAGCTTCCACATCCTCTGCCAAGAATCCTCAGGCTCATGCTGAAGGTCGGATGAACCTTCCCTCTCCTCTCCAGAAGAGGGAACTTGGTCTTTGGCAGAGGAGCGGGGCCTTGGGGTGACTGGCCTGGCCTGGCCCAGTGTTGTGGGCCTTTGGTAGCCAAGATGGCGGCCTTCCAGTTACCGCCCCTCACACTTCCGGCTCTGAGAGTGTGGGATCCACAAGGGGCTGAGTTGGAGGGGGTAGGGCAGCGGGAGTAGGCAAGGAAGCGCTGGATCCCAATGCAGAATGTGGTTCCTGACGCAGGGGTGGGACCCAAACAGGGGGAGGACCAGATGAGAGAGCTGAGGGTGGGAGGAAGTTTGACGTTGAAGACCCCCTCCAGAGGAGGGACTCCATTTTGTGAGCTATCTGAGGGGTATCCAGGGAGGAGAGGTACTGGAGAATGGGTTAGGGTTGAATCCAGGCCTGTGTGATCAGTACAGACCTGGGCAGGGGGTAGAGAAGGAGAGGAGATGGCAGACAGCAGGTGGCTTGTCTGTGCTTTAGAGCAGTTTCCGTCTCTCATCCGTATCTTGGTTTCAGTGTGTTCAGGAATGCCAGGGGCAGAACAGAAAGTCTGGGTTGAATATTAGAACTTTGAACCCTTGAGAAAACTCTATAAATCACATGAAAAAGGGGGTAAAATGTTGCGACTCTTCTCACTCCCTGAGTTTTCAAAAAATAGAGACTTCCCTTAACTCAGTCCCAGAATGCTATAAGACTAACTGAATACACAGAAATGTCTGGGAGCTCCGTAAACAGCCAATGAACTAACGACTTCCAACTTCCTTTAGTAAAACTCTTCCACACTGAAAGGAGAACCTCCCTAACTCGAATATATATGTCCCCCTCATCTTTGGATAATTTCTTAACCAGAGCTGCCCCTGATGTAAAGGGAGGTCCACCAAGAGGTCTAAAATATCACCCAAACATCCTGCACTGCAGGCAGCTGTCCCCCCCATTCACTGCTCTGGTTGCTCTGGATGCAGGTGTTTCAAAATATCCCCTGGGCTTCACCAGCTGAGCCGGCCCTGTTGCTGATGGAGGGTGCTGATGCTGCCTTCAGCAAGCCCTGATAAAACTGATAAAACATTGCATTTAAAGGGCTGCCTCACTTTAACTTGCCATTTTTGTCGTAAGGAATTTTAGTTCCAGGATTAGGCCCCTGGGCCTCCACAACCCTGCGTCCTCCTGAGACTTCATTGCTGGGTCAGGAACTCAGCAGTGCTGAAAGCAGAAGCGTGTCCTTTGTGATCCCTTTGGGATGGCAGTGGAAGTGCCCTGAGTGCACATTCAGAGGCACCTTCATGCCTACTCATGCCACGACACCAAAACTAAATATGCAAGGTGACTTCCTAGAATGACATTTAGTCCTTTGAAATATCTACAGGAAGTGGTCTGGAAATGCTTTCTGAGCCTGCTCCTTGGGATCAGCTGTGAGGGGCTGAGGGCTGGCCTGAGCCCAGTGCTGTGTCCCACTGGAAGCAGCCCCACAGGCTCACGTGCAGAGCAGGCACTGCCAGAGGTCCTGGAGATCTCACCTGCCCTCTAGCCACCTTTGTCAAGGTGCTGTAAACATCAGCTGGTGTTGACTTTCCAATTGGATCCCTTTGTTTAGTCACTATGGGGAATTTCTTTCCTGAAGCCTGTGGGATTTCCCCCTGGCAGCTGTGATGGGGATGCTCAGGGAGTGTGGGGCTTTGGGGGCAGCTGCCCAGGCAGGGGCTGAGCTCGGGGCCATGTTGGGCCCATGGCCCCCAGCTGCAGCAGCAGCAGCCCCAGGGTCCCAAAGCCCCGTGCCCCCTGCCCAGCAGAGGCTGCCCTGTCCCTGCAGCTGTCACCCAAGTGGGGCCCAGGAGCCAGTGGCGGCTGGCAGCAGCAGGAGTGTGAGCAGGGGGAGGATGCCGTGGCTTGACTTTTGTCTCTGGAACAATGCGGGCTCAGGGCAGTGCAGAGCAGGCTGGGAAGCAGAGTCCAAGGCCTTTGGAGGCACCAAGGCTTAAAGATCAGTCCCTGCAGCAGCCCACATGCAGGTGGCCCAGTTGCCAAGGCTGTGGTGGCCTTGAGAGTGTGCAGGTGGGTTTTGCAAGGCTGTGGCCTGGTGGCGGCTGTGGGCCCAGGAGTCCCTGTGGCTGCAGCAGGAAGGGTGGCTGAAGGTTTGCTGCCTGCTTTGGTGGCATGGCTGCAGGGGCCAGTGCTGTGAGAGCCCCCTGGGTGAGAGCTGGTGACAGCTGAGCTCTTGGGGACAGCGCTGTGCCCCAGGCCAGGAAGAGCAGCAGTGCCCAGTGCCAGGAGTGGTGTCAGTGGGAGCCCCTGTGCACAGGGACCCCCAGCCCCGGGGTGGCCGTGCCAGCACCCCCAGGGACCTTCAGCCCTGGGAACGCCGAACAAGTGGAACCCACAAATGTGCAAAGGCTGCCTGTGCCCAAAGGAATGGCCAGGAGAAGTCAGATTTTAAAATGTTACAGTATTTATTTGCCGAAGCACGGAAAATCTAGGATTTACAGAATATGTGTCATTATAACAATTGTTATAGCAACAACAACAACAATGTACAGAACATATTTACATGGGATCTGATGGGCTAACAATCTTCAAAACGTATTTACAGAGAACTTCAAACGTAGTGAACATATTTACAGGAAACTTGGAACGTAGCGAACATATTTACAGGGAACTTCTAAACTCTCAAACGTATTTACAAGGGCATCGGACCTTTGCCATCATGTGCATGAGTCCTGGAAGGAAGGAAGCAGCAGAGCTGGACTCAGCTGGCAGCACTGGGCCCAGCAGGGCTGGGAGCTGGGCCCCAGGGGCTGGGCCAGGGCTGGCAGGGCTGGCGTGGCCCCAGGCAAGCGCAGGGCAGGCCGGGGCTGGTGCTTGTGGCAGCACAATCCAGGCCCCCTGCGGGCACCGTGTCCCTGAGCGGGGCCATCCAACCCAGCCCAGCCTGGCGTCAGGGGACCCAGTGTGTGTGTGGGCAGGGCGTGGGAAGCAGCTGCCTGTCTGACCTGTGGGGCTCCATCTTCATCCAAGGACCAGATGAGGCTCCTCCTCATCCTCCTCGTCAACTTTCATCTCCTCGGTGTTATCCACCCTATCCACTTCCATCTCTTCGATGTGTCCTCCTTGTCTACTTCCATGTCCTGAACTGAGGAGGACATTGAAGTAGAGGAGGAGTCCACCTCCATCATTTCTTCATCACCCAACCCCTGGTCCACTTCCATGTCCTCCACAATGTCTCTGTCAGTCTGCAATGGCAGCACAATCTCCCAGTCGGCTTCCTGTCCCACACCATCCATTCCCACATGGCTGCACCCTGCCCAAGCCGGGTGCCCCCTGCCAGTCATGGCACTGTACCTCCATGGGCACAGCAGAGCACATCCTGCTGGGATTGGCGCTCCAGAGCCGGCAGCAGGAAAAGCCCAGGCAGCAGCAGGAGCTCAGCACTGAGGGTCAGAGTGCAGAGAGAGTGGCAACTGACCCTTGGCAGCCGGTGAAGTGTCTGCTGTGCTCGTTTCCAGGTCCTGGACATTCCACCTGGAACCCTCTGGGAGCTGTGATGTCACTGAAGTTTCAGGGCCACGGCACAGTGGGAGATGGGGATGACAGAATGATCAAATCCTTGAATGGTTTGGCTTGGAAGGGACCCTAAAGATGATCTGGTTCCAAGCTGAGCAAGCTCCCAGCACAGCAGGTTGCTGTGGCCCCCGTCCCACCTGGCCTTGGATGTTGCTGGGGATGGGGCATCCACAGCCTCTCTGCACTGGTCCCTGTGTCAGGGACAAGCACCCTGAGAGTAAAGAACTTCTTCCCATCATCAAATCTCTTCCAACTCTTGCAGTTTGATCCCATTCCTCCTTGTCCTGTCACTACAGTTCCTGATCAAGAGGTGCTCTCCCACTTCCCTGTGGGTCAGGCGCTCCTGCAGGGTCACACGTGTGCTGAACCTGCAGACAGGAGAGAGGAAGCCAAGTTCCCAGTCAGAAAAATTGGGAAAGTGGCATGAGGACTGAGAGAAGACGGAAAATGTAGAGAATGCAAGGCTTGCGTTTGGTGGGCAACGGGTTTCATGCCTTTTATTAGAGGCCAGGTTATCTGGTGCACTCATTTCCTGTGTTTCAGCCTGTCCACAGCCAGCCTCTTTGAGCAACCTGCACTCCCAGAGCTGGGAGCACGCTTGCCTTAACTGCTGGTGAATGAGGTGAGAGAGGAATCTTTGCGTGGAACTGCAAACGCTTCAGTGGATTACACTGAAGAGGGTCCAGGAAGGGAGACAAAATGGGGCTGTGCACACAGCAGGAAAATGGAGGGGGGAAATCGGGGTAGCATTGCAGTAGGCCAGGTCCAAAATGGTATAAGAGAGGGGAGAACATTCTCGAGTGAGTACATATAAGAAAAGTACAGCAGTTGAACTGGGTGATACCAACAAAACAGGCTGCATCACCATGAGCCTGCAAATGCCCATGGGTGAGACCATTGCATTCAGAGTGATGTCTCTCTTTTACCTTGGTCATTTTGCCCAGAGGTATTACAGCTCTAGCGGTCGGACCCTCGGCCCCCAGAACTTCTCCTTTTGGTTGTCTACAAAGAAGGCTTCTGCCATAGAGTTTTGCAGGCATTTAGCATAATGGATAAAATAACCAACACAATGAATACAATAAACAAAGTCCACAAAACAGTCTTAACTAAACATGAAAGTCAGCCTTTTATCCTGCCGTGTTTGAAAAGTCCAGTGAACCAGTCGTAGTTGCCTTCAATCTGGATCTTCTTTCCTTGATTTTTAGCAGCTGGATGCCCTGATATACTGACTCCCTATGTAACAGCAGGTTGAAAAAACACATGCCTTCAAGTGCCTGACAGCCATGGCCATGGCCATGAAATTGTGGCTTGTCTGTGGAAGCACCCAGCTAAAGGCATGTGGCTCAGTGAGAAGCATCCAGATTCCTGCTGCAGTAGCAACCAATGGCAGCATCCTCTGACTTTAGCTAATTTATTATCTGGAGGCTTGGGTGTCCTAAAAGTAAACAGATAAGTGAGTAGAAGATGAAACGTAAGTTCAGGTCCCACTAAACTTTCTCTTCTGTAAGCCAAGGATGTGAACACAGCTTATTAGAAGAATCTTATATCAGTGCTAAAATATAGCTTTTACAAGTGTTAAGTCATATATCCTGGTTAGTGGTGTCTGAGCTATCTTGGTCTTGGTGTGTGTGGTCAACGCTGCTTAGGAGATCTTCTTCTGTCCTTCTTTTTCTTCTTTCCCAGGCTGCTGCTGTCTCTCTTAGGCTTTCATTCTGTTCTTCTGATGGTGGGTCTGGTGTTTGCCTCGCGGTTCCCAGAAACAGTTTTAATGTATTTTGCTGGGATCCATCTTACGAGTGTTTCTGTAGAGACAAGGGCATCTTCTCTTCCCCAAGTGATTAATGGGAAAGGGCCCATAAATTGTTTAAATTCAGGGTCTTTGCTCAACACATGTGGCTTTTCTTTTAATTGGGCTGCAGTTGAATTAGTAAAATGCCTGATGACTGGGGGAGTTGGCTCCATAAATGAGTTGTTCAAAAAGTTGAGTACGTAAAAGGCCTTGGCCAGTCTCTCAATGGAAGATAATATCTGGATTACCCCTCTCAGTTGATCAAGGATCCTTTTGATGGCTCAGTTGGCCCTCTCGGCTATGGACTGTCCTGTGGCAGAGTGTGGTATGCCTGTGACATGTTTTATACCACAGTGGTCAGAAACTTGTTGGAATCAGTGCAAGGTATAAGCAAGTGCATTATCAGTTTTAATTTCCTGTGGAATTGCTAAGATGGAAAAAATGAAAAAGTAATGTTTTATAGCATCTTCTGATTTTTCTCCAGCATGGACAGAGCCAAAAAACACACTGGTAAATGCATCAATTGAGACGTGGATGTATTTTAGTCTGTCCAAAGGAGCTTAGTGTGTGATGTCTGATTGCCAGATGTGGAGACTCTCTAGTCTTCTTGGATTGACTCCAGCTCTGACAGAAGCAAGGCCATGTTCCTGACAATTTGGGCAGGTGGCTACAGTGGATCTTATCGGGTCTGGGGTAATTTTGAACATGCTGAGCAGCCCAGGAATGTTTTGGTGGTAGAATTGGTGGCTGATATTTGCCTGTATAAAGACTTTCTAAGGCGTATTGCAGTGTTTCAGATGTTTGAAGTAGGCAATTGAGGTGCTCTGGAGTTAGAACTAAGTATATATTCACAAGGTCTGTTCCTGCAAGGGAGCACAGACGCTCTCTAGCTTTCCTGATTAGTTGTGTAATAACTTTCTGTTGGGTTTTTATCATTTTAGTAGGTTGTTGTGCTCTGAAAACGCATTCAATTTCTATGAGGGGACCTAAGATAGTTGAGTGCCCCCAAAACAATAATGTATGGAATATTGGACTTACACGAAGGATTGCCAGGGAGAAAGGAAAATTAGGGTGGTATCTGTGCCTGTTTAGTTTGAATCACCCAGGAGACCTTTTGTACAGCTGCTTCTGCCTCCGGTGTCAGTGATCACGGGAATCGAGTCCTTCTCTGCCTTTAAGGAACAGGAACAGTGGCATGAGATCTTCTGTGGTGATTCCCAGCAGTGAACATACCCAACTGATGGTTCCACAGAGTTGGTGGAGTTCTTGCAGAGTCTTTGGGTTGTCCTTGATGTGCAGTGTTTGCGGTGTGATGATTCTCTCTGTGCTCTTTAGCCCAAGGTACTTCCAGGAGGCTGTCTTTTGGAATTTATCTGCTGCAATCTCAAAACCTTTCTGCTGTACCGCCGTGATGACATCTTGTACTGCAACGTCCAAAATGATTTGACTTTCTGCACAAATGACTGTATCATCCATGTAATGAAAAATGATAGCATTAGGATGTCTGTTCCGTCTGGCCGAGAGAATTTGGGCTCAAAGCCATTGACAAATAGTTGAGCTACTCTTCTTTTTTTGAGGCAATGCAGTCCACTGGTACCTCTGTAAAGGTGTTTGTCGGTTTAGGGACGGAAAAGGCAAACCAGGGGGATGTCATTTGGATGCATGGGGGTGTCAAAAAAGTAGTCGCTAAGATCTATAACAACCCTCTGCCAATAACTGTGTAATAAAATTACAATTGGACTAAACCTCCCTGAACTAGCCTTCCTTCACATCTCAACCCACACAATCTTCAAAGCAATGCTCTTCCTATTCTCAAGCTCCATCAATCACAACCTAAATGTTGAACAAGATATCAGAAAAATAGGAGGACACCAAAAGATGCCACCCACAACTACGGCATGGTGCACCACCGGAAATGTCGAGGTAACTTGGAGGCTGAGGGCAGGCTGGACTGGAGGGGACCCATGTCATCAATCACCTCCTTGATTTTCCTGAGGTCCTGCAGGAGCCACCTCTTGTCTTTGCCAGGCTTTCATATGATAATGACAGGTGCATTGCAGGGGCTAGTAGATGGTACAATGTGGCCCACAGAAAGCTGCTCCTGCATGTGGGACTGCAGGGCCTTTAACTTTCTGCCTGGGAGGGGCCACTGATCCACCCATATGGGGTCGTTGGTCTTCCAGGTTAACTGAAGGGTGGCATGCTGCTCGGTTACCCCATCTAGAAATCCTGAGGTGTTGATAGGATCTCTAGCCTTGTCCCCCTTTGGGACAAGAGGTCTTTTCCTCAAATTGTTATTGGTGCCCGGGCGATGAATGATCTTACTGTAGCAACTGTGCCCTCAGGACCTTCCATGCAGATGTTACTGTGACTCCAGAAGCTGGTAGTGGCTCCCCTGGTAGCTAATATTTACCACAGCAGCTGGAACCAGGGGCCATTATTTTAGCCAGTCAGAGCAGGAAATTATGGTGACATCAGTTCTTGTAGCTAATACTCCTGAAAGACATCTGTTTCTCCCTTTACATGACAAAGCACACTTTAGAATGGGTCTGTTTCTGCCTGTTGTCTGTGCCCACAACAACATTGGATCAGCTGGTGTGGTGATCATGTCCCGTAGGAGGTAGGCTCTGGCTATAAAAGGGTTTTTTTGAATGAAAAGGGGAGAGTCTATGCATAGAACCTGGACACTTATCTCCTGCAAAGATGTCAAGGCGAGTACCTCGGATAGTAGAGTGAGTGTCTCCATCCCTTCCTCGGTGTTGGTTTAAATCAAAATGTCTTTGGGCCGTCCTTCAGGCCTGTATTTGCCTGTGGGAAAATGGTGAACATAAATATCGTGGATTGGAATTGAAAAGGCCCCTATCAGCTGCTTTTAGGTTCCAGGGCAGAGCTTTGTTCTGTCGAGTTTTCGGCAGCGATCGAGCTGTCCTGATGGATCTGAGAAGGTGGCTGTGCTGGTTCTCCACGATGTTGGGGAGAGTGGGGCGGAACGGCCTCGCGTTTGGTGTCATCGTGCGGGGCCTTTCTGCGTCTGTGTGGGGTTTCCTGCAGGCCACCGGTTTTGCTGGTGTTGGAAAGTGTGTGGATGGGGGAGGGCAGTGAGGAAAGTGGCTGTGACAGCTAGAAGATCCCTGGTAATAGGCTTTTTTTTTAAAATACTGTTGAAAATGCCCCATCTCCCTACACTTAAAGCCAAATCCTTTTTCATGTGTATGTCAGGGAATAACTTGGGAGGCTACACCAACTGGTAGCCTTAGCTAGGCTGGCATCAAGGTCTAAGGATGCCCTAAGTGTGCATGCCTCGACCATTTGTGCAATGGTAGGCTTTGGGGTGAGGGGTAGAGAAGGTAAAATGTCTTTACAGGTGTTGTTAGCATTTGTTTCAGCAAGTTTAGCAAGGAGTACCTTCCTGGCTTTTGGATGTTCACCTTGCTTCTCTATTGCTTGTGTAAGGTGGTCAATAAATTTTATAAGGGATTTCCCAGGTCCCTGGAGAATGTCTGTGAAATCTAGAATAGGTGTTGTTCCATTGGGTGCCTGCATGAGAGCTGTCTTTGCAGCACTTTTATCTCTTCTAACAGAGCTCTGGGAAGGTCTATTGAATGACATTTTGTGAAATATTTTTCACCAGCTAGATGGACTAGTGTTAGGTGTGCCTGCCTGTATTCCCTAGCATAGTCTTTAATAATTGTTCTATTAGTTTTTTCCCCATTCTTTCCCACAGAAAAATTTCAGTGGGAGAAAGTAGGATGTGCATAAAACGCAGCAGATCGTGAGGCATCATAACATGTGCAGTGAAGGTGGCATTTAACAAATTTTTAAAATACGGTGAGCCCCTCCCATGGTCTTTCGCTGATTTACCAAGGTCTTTCATCTACCCGTGTGTGACAGCTTCCCATCAGGGTTTAGTCCCACTCTGCTACTGCACCAGTGCTGCTTGTATTTTAGCTACCAATTCCCAGTCCCCCTCTTCCACCGCCAGCTTCCACATCCTCATCCAAGAATCCTCAGGCTCATGCTGAAGGTCCCTCTCATCTCAGAAGAGGGAACTTGGTCTTTGGCAGAGGAGCGGGGCCTTGGGTGACTGGCCAGGCCCAGTGTTGTGGGCCTTTGGTAGCCAAGATGGCGGCCTTCCAGTTACTGCCCCCACACTTCCGGTTCTGACAGTGCGGGATCCGCAAGGGGCTGAGTTGGAGGGGGTAGGGCAGCGGGAGTAGGCAGGGAAGCGCTGGATCCCAATGCAGGGGTGGTTCCTGACGCAGAGCTGGGACCCAAACAGGGGCAGGACCAGATGAGAGAGCTGGTGGTGGGGGGATGTTTGACGTTGACGACCCCCTCCAGAGGAGGGACTCAATTTTGTGGGCTATCTTAAGGGCATACAGTAAGGAGCGGTACTGGAAAATGGGTTAGGGTTGAATCCAGGCCTGTGTGATCAGTACAGACCTGGGCAGGGGGTAGAGAAGGAGAGGAGATGGCAGACAGCAGGTGGCTTGTCTGTGCTTTAGAGCAGTTTCCGTCTCTCATCCGTATCTTGGTTTCAGTGGGTTCAGGAATGCCAGGGGCAGAACAGAAAGTCTGGGTTGAATATTAGAACTTTGAACCCTTGAGAAAACTCTATAAATCATATGAAAAAGTGGGAAAAATTTTGCAACTCTTCCCAGTCCCTGAGTTTTCAAAAAATAGAGACGTTCCCTAACTCAGTCACAGAATGCTGTAACATGAACAGAATACACAAAAATGATTGGGAACTCTTTAAAAGGCCAATGAACAAATGACTTCCAACTTCCCTCAGCAAAACCTTCCCCTCGAAAAGGAGAACCTCCCCAACTCGAAATTATGTATCCCTCTCAGCTTTGGATAATTTGTTTCCCAGAGCTGCCCCTGATGTAAAGGGTGGCCCACCCAGAGGACTAAAAAATCACCCAAGGATGCTGCACTGCAGGCAGCTGTCTCCCCATTCATTGCTCTGGTGGCGCTGGATGCAGGTGTTTCAAAATGTCCCCTGAGCTTCACCAGCTGAGCCGGCCCTCATCCCTCATACTGCTGGAGGGTGCCGACGCTGCATTCAGCAAGCCTTGATAAAACTGATGAAACATTGTGTTTTGAGGGCTGCCTCACTTTACTTTAATTTGTCATTTTTGTCGTGAGGTATTTTAGTTCCAGTAATAGGCCCCTGGGCGTCCACAACCCTGCGTCCTCCTGAGATATCATTGCTAGTGAGGAGCTCAGAAGTGCTGAAAGCAGAGGCCTGTCCTTTGTGTTCCCTTTGGGATGGCACAGGAAGTGCCCTGAGTGCACATTCAGAGGCACCTTCATGGCTTCTCATGCCACGACACCAAAACTTAATGTGCAAGGCGACTTCCTAGAATGACATGTAGTCCTTTGAAATATCTACAGGAAGTGATCTGAAACTGCTTTCTGTGCCTGCACCTTGGGATCAGCTGAGAGGGGCTGAGGGCTGGCCTGAGCCGGATGCTGTGTCCCACTGGGAGCAGCCCCACAGGCTCACGTGCAGAGCAGGCACTGCCAGAGGCCCTGGAGATGTCACCTGCCCTGCAGCCACCTTTGTCAAGGTGCTGTAAACATCAGTTGGTGCTGACTTTCCCCTTGGACCCCTTGGTTTATTTCCTATGGGGAATTTCTTTCCTGAAGCCCGTGGGATTTCCCCCTGGCAGCTGTGATGGGGATGCTCGGGGAGTGTGGGGCTTTGGGGGCAGCTGCCCAGGCAGAGGCTGAGCTCAGGGTCCTGTTGGGCCCATGGAGCCCAGCAGCAGCAGCAGCAGCAGCAGCACCAGGGCCCAGGGCCCAAAGCCCCTTGCCCCCTGCCCAGCACAGGCTGCCCTGTCCCTGCAGCTGTAACCCGAGTGGGGCCCAGGAGCCAGTGGCGGCTGGCAGCAGCAGGAGTGCGTGCAGGGTGAGGATGCCCTGGCTTGGATTTTGTCTCTGGAACAATGCGGGCTCAGGGCAGTGCAGAGCAGGCTGGGAAGCAGAGTCCAGAGCCTTTGGAGTCTACAAGGATTAAAGATCAGTCCCTGCAGCAGCCCACATGCAGGTGGCCCAGTTGCCAAGGCTGTGGTGGCCTTGAGAGTGTGCAGGTGGGTTTTGCAAGGCTGTGGCCTGGTGGCGGCTGTGGGCCCAGGAGTCCCTGTGGCTGCAGCAGGAAGGGTGGCTGAAGGTTTGCTGCCTGCTTTGGTGGCATGGCTGCAGGGGCCATTGCTGTGAGAGCCCCCTGGGTGAGAGCTGGTGACAGCTAAACTCTTGGGGACAGCGCTGTGCCCCAGGCCAGGAAGAGCAGCAGTGCCCAGTGCCAGGAGTGGTGTCAGTGGGAGCCCCTGTACACAGGGACCCCCAGCCCCGGGGTGGCCGTGCCAGCACCCCCAAGGACCTCCAGCCGTGGGAACGTGGAACAAGTGGAACCCACAAGTGTGCAAAGGCTGCCTGTGCCCAAAGGAATGGCCAAGAGAAGTCAGGTTTTAAAAAGAAACAGTATTTATTTGCCAAACATCGGCAAATAAATTTGGATTGCTGTAATGGTTGTTATAATGACAGTTCTGTAAACCAACTGTCATTATAACAATCATTACAGCAACAACAACAATGTACAGAACATATTTACATGGGATCCGATGGACTAACAAACTTCAAAACATATTTACAGAAAACTTCGAATGAAGGGAACGTATTTACATGAAACTTCTAATCTTTCAAACGTATTTACAAAGGCGTGGTGTCCGTGCCATCATGTGCATGAGTCCTGGAAGGAAGGAAGCAGCAGAGCTGGACTCAGCTGGCAGCACTGGGCCCAGCAGGGCTGGGAGCTGGGCCCCAGGGGCTGGGCCAGGGCTGGCAGGGCTGGCGTGGCCCCAGGCAAGCGCAGGGCAGGCCGGGGCTGGTGCTTGTGGCAGCACAATCCAGGCCCCCTGCGGGCACCGTGTCCCTGAGCGGGGCCATCCAGCCCAGCCCCAGCCTGGTGTCAGGGGACCCAGTGTGTGTGTGGGCAGGGCGTGGGAAGCATCTGCCTGTCTTACCTGTGGGGCTCCATCTTCATCCAAGGACCATGGGCTCCTCCTCATCCTCCTCATCAACTTCCATGTCCTCGGTGTTATCCTCCTCATCCACCTCCATCTCCTCGATGGTCTCCTCCTCCTCTACTTCCATGTCCTCAACAGGGGAGGACATGGAAGTAGAGGAGGAGTCCACCTCGATCATTTCTTCCTCATCCAGGCCCAGGTCCTCTTCCATCGCCTCCACAATGTCTCTGTCAGTCTGCAAGGGGCAGCACAATCTCCCAGTCCTGTCCCACACCATCCATTCCCACATGGCTGCAGCCTGCCCATCCCGGGTGCCCCCTGCCTGGCATGGCACTGTACCTCCATGGGCACAGCAGGGCACATCCTGCTAGGATTGGCGCTCCAGAGCCAGCAGCAGGAAAAGCCCAGGCAGCAGCAGCAGCTCAGCGCTGAGGGTCAGAGCGCCGAGAGAGTGGCAACTGACCCTTGGCAGCCGGTGAAGTGTCTGCTGTGCTCGTTTCCAGGCCTGGACATTCCACCTGGAACCCTCTGGGAGCTGTGATATCACTGAAATTTCAGGGCCGCTGCGCAGTGGGAGATGGGGATGACAGAATGATCAAATCCTTAAACGGATTGGCTTGGAAGGGACCCTAAAGATGGTCTGGGTCCAAGCTGAGCAAGCTCCCAGCAGAGCAGTTTGCTGCGACCCCCGTCCCACCTGTCTTTGGATGTTGCTGGGGATGGGGCATCCACAGCCTCTCTGCACTGGTCCCTGTGTCAGGGACAAGCACCCTGAGAGTAAAGGACTTCTTCCTTTGATAAATATGTATGATTCGTGCTGATAAAAAGTGATATAGTAATTAATAGTTGAAAATAATAAAACAGTTAATAGTTAAAATTGTAATGCCAAAGAAGAGAGGGAAAGGAGTTGCTCCACCCACCCCCCCTTCCCAGCAAGTGTTTTCAAAGACCACAAGAAAGAGGCTGAAGATACAGTTGCTAAAAATGACCAAGAACCTGGTTGGGTCCAAGAAAATGCTAATTATAAAGGATTTATTGCCTTGATATGCAGATGCAGTGACACGTTAGTCTTGGCTTACATTGTACTGGCTTGGTGCTCATGTGTAACCCAAAGGTGAATTAAAGGACAACGAAGAAGACTACAGGGCCTTCATCAGTGACGACCCCCAAAGACTTGTGCGACCACCAAACCGAGTGGTGGCGCATGCGTGGTAAAGGTGGTAATGAAGGCGGAGACAGAAAAGTGACGAACCGAAAATAGGAGGAGATGGCATTGACACATGGCATATAAGGTGTGACTTTCACTTGGCAAGCTTGTACGTGAAGTTGCAAGGGTCAAGAACCCTGCGTCCGTACCCCATGGTTGTTTTTGCTTATGCGCTATTATTTGAACCAAATTATCCCTTAATTATATATTTTCTAAACTATTTAATTAAAAATGTTGCTACCTTAAATATTGTTTGGGATTTTTTTGATGGCATAATTGGGCAAACATAACAGCATCGTGTATGAGATATATGAATATGCAACAGGCTATTACGTTTAAGTTCATCGTGTGTTAGCAAAGTGTCTTCTGAGGCAGAGCACAGCACCCAGACATCTGTAATTCCTTGCTCTTTAAATTGCCCTTTATTGTCCTACCTCTATTTGTCCAAATTATTTTTTCTCTAATTTTTATTCTTAGTTTTATAACTAATTTATTACTATTAAATATTTAAAATTTTAGAACAAGTGAAATTCTGCATCCTTTGTGTCCACTATCAGTGGGCATCCTTCTTCCCAAGCTTTGTCAACTTCCATCTGGGTTTGAGATCAGTGAAACGTGCCCAGCCTTGAGTCTTGGAAGACAATTCTAGCAACAAGTACTTTGCTTTTCTAACACCTGGCCATCACTTCGAGCTTGAAGCCTGCTATGTGTGTCCAGGTTAAACGTCTCTTCCTGTTGATCAGGCTTGGAAGGGTGTACAGCCCAGGCCCGACAGGGCATGTTTTCTTCAGGAAACGGGACGTAGGGCCCAGTTTGCAACGGGTGCAGGCCCGCGCCTTCCAGAGCGCCAGAAGGTTGGCGGCGCCATTGCAGGGCTCAGGGCGCCGCCTTGTGGGCGAGAGCCGCCATGACAGCGCGGGGGGCGCGCGGCGGGGCCGGAGGGCGGGAAGGGGCGGGCGGGTGTGAGGGGAGGGGCGCTTCGTGCCTAGAGCCGAGCCCGCGCTGTTCCTGGGCGCGTTCCCGGCTCGGTGTTGGGAGCGTGCAGCTGCTGCTCGGGCTCTGGGAGAAGCGTGCGGCCGCAGCGGGGTCCCAGCCCGCAGAGCTGCCTCCTGGCCGAGGCTGCAGTGCCGGAACTGCCGTGCCAGAGCTGCCGTTCGCCGTGGCACTGCCTGAGTCCCAGGCAGAGCCGGGCTGGTAGTGCCTACAGCTGAGCGAAGCCCTGCCATGGCAGCGCCCCAAGCTCTTGTTTATCTCAAAGAAAGAGAGGATCAGCACCTAGAGGTGACTGCGTCATTCCTGGAAAGGGACTCTCTGCTGACATCTGCCATGTCTGGCAGCAAGCAGGAGGGCGCTGTTGCCAAGGAGCCAGGTGAGGGCAAAGCAGCCCTCTGACAGCCTGGCCCAAGGGCTCTTGTGGCAGCAGGCAGCGTGGGGATCAGAGCAGAGGCAGGGGGAGGCAGGAGCTGCTTGGCCATGCCGGGGCTGGGAGCCTCCTTCCTGCCCAAGTGGGGCCCAGCTGGGCCAGGGGGCAGCTCCTGGGACAGCCGTGCACACAATGGCCCCTGCTCTGCAAGGCCTCCAGCCCTGCCCATCAGCCAGGAAGGGACAGAGCAGCCTTGGGGCCGATGCTGCTGCAGGCTCAGAGCCCCACAGAGCTGCTCGTGCCCGGTGTCATTGGCTCTGTCCCCTGCAGCCTGCATGCTGTGTCACCGTGCCGAGGCTGAGCCCTGTGCCTCCTCAGACCCCGGCAACTGCTCCTGTGCTGCTCCTGCACTGCCCAGGGCACCCACGGGCCCTGCCCGGGCCTCACGCAGACCAGAACCAGCTGGGGCTGTGACAGCTCTGCTGCTCTGGGCCCAGCCCTCGGGCAAAGCACCCGCCTGTCCCTGAGCTGGGGGCAGTGCCCAGGCTGGGCTTGGCAGAGCCCATCCGCTCCTGGAGGGCTGGGGGCACTGCTCTGGCCTGGCCTGGCCCGGCCCTGGGGTCCCTTGGCATTCCTGCTTGCCCTTGCATCCACCAGGGATGGGGCTGCAGCTCAATGGCCCCGGCCTGGCCGCACACTCAGGCCTGGAGCCTTCCCGTGGCTCCCCAGGGCACGAGAGCCTCAGCCCCAGCTCCCAAACACGGCCTAACAGCCTTTGCTGATATTGATCCCTGTCAGACCTTTGAAAGCATTTTCAAAGTAACCTTGTTTGGCAACACTTTCAAGGAACAAACGTGACTCCCTTCTAATCAGTAAAAACTTTATTGGTTTGCTTGCACTTCCTATAGGGTATCCTAATGCTTCCTTTGGCGTTCCAGAAAATAATGAAAATCTAACAAATTCTTCAGAGAAGTTCCTGAATCCACTATGAGGAGAAGTCTCTACATTCACTATCCTTACATACACTTAAGTAGCTGCGCCTGTAACACACAAAGATGTAGTGGTTTACCTGACTGGACCACACAACATGATGTTATACACACTGCTACACAACAAAACTTCTCTTCCCTGTTCATTACAAATGTAAAGCTCTTCTCGAGGTCCTGAATTAATTTTGCATGCACATTCATACCTGCAATCCCTCCCCATGCTCAGCTTTTACCTTGACTTACCAGGGAACAGATGTTCCATACTCACCTCAAGCAATAATCTACGTCTGTCTTCCTAACCCTTTTTCTTCACTGGCTTCTACTAATCTACAAAATAACTGTGGACCCTCTGCACAAAAGAAACATCCAATTAATAGCCTTAAACACTTGTGATTGCGCTGCTGCTTCTAACAATCTTGACCAAGACAGCACTAAAATCAGAAATCAATTCTTCACATCCTTCCTGTTCTCCCGCCCCTACCACACCTTGGCTCCAGCAGAAATGTTCCCTACTGCAGCCTGGTGTGCTAAGAACAATCAAAGGCAGCAGCACTTTTCCTCACCATGCTGCAATCTGAATTGCACTGAAATTGCTGCTGTTGCATTAGAAGCTCAGCACCAGCACGCCACATCTTCCCCCAGAACTGAGGCCTGCTGAGGCCTGAGCTCTCCATTTCAACATACCCTGTAAATCAGGCTGGCTGGAAGATTGCAGGCCAGGAACTGTGTGAACACAGCAGTGCATTTCAGCAGAGTTATGGAATCTGTCTCATGGAAGGCACATCCTTTAAGCTTAAGACTCTATTCTACAAAGTGTAACCAGCAATTGTTTTGGTGGCCTGTGCAGGTTTTGGGGACTGTGCATGTTTCCTTTGGATGTTGTTTTCTTTGTTTCTAAATACAAAATTCACTGGATTCAGAAGAGAAAGCCCCAGATTCATTAGGACAAAGAACCACAGGGACATATGTGGCTGACAAGAACAGTCATCATTTCTAACGGTAACACCAGAAAGAGAGGGAAAAGATAAAGATGCTTTAAATACCTGAAAGGATCCAAAACGTCTAGGTGACCTGTCAAGTGACTAAGTTTTTGGTAAACTCTAAAACTCCAGATTCCTATTCGGTAATTGTCTGAAAGAAAAGAAAGCCAGAAATCTGCTTGACCTTTAGTTTGCCAGGACTTCCTCACGGGATTCTGCCACAACTTGGATCACAAGTGAGGGTGGCAAATTTTGACTAGAAAACTTTGATAGCTAGGCAGCATTTTTTCCTCCTCACTGAATTACAGGAAGGGTTTGAAAGGAAAAAATATATAAAAGAGGGTAAAAAATTCTGACATACCTCTTAGGCGTTCTTCATCTTTGGAGAAGAAAACTCTCGCACTTTCTGTGCGTGGTAAAGAAAGAAACCTAGAAAAGGACAAAGGGATTTTAGCATCCTAAATTGTACTATCAAATTCCATGAACACAAGTTAATCCTGTAGTGCTTCAGAGAAATGCCATACATTGAAAATCTTCATTCCCTAGGAACCGAATAGAGCTTTTTATTTTACAAAACCCTCTTTGAAAGAGAAAACTGACTGTGTCTTGGTCTTTTGGCCAAACTCAGTTTGGAGTTGGTCAAACCAAAATGACCCAGTTAATTTCTTGTGCTCTACTCTTTCTTTCCATATTCACATTCACATCCAATGGGCTGCTGGGAGTTTTGACTCTGTGCAGCACCAACGGTTTTCCCAGATGACTTTCATTGCTCAGAGGTGTGCAATGTCAGTTTCCCATTCCCTGAGTGCTGCTATTAATATTCCCACAGCATCCAACTACTACAGCCAAGTAGACAACAAAGAGAAATGCAACTTGCATTTCTTGATCCTGTTCAATTTCTGACATCTCAGGCTCATCATCACCCTCAGAACTGCTGTCCTGGAAACGTGGATCCTCTTGCCATGTGGCTTTTACCAGCTTTATTGTCCGAAGCGTGTAAGGCTCTGCAATGACTGTCGGATCTCAAGATCTCAGTCCTGAGCTGCTGAGCCTCCGAGACCAGCTTGGGGGTCTCGGGAGTCCTGGAATGTTGCCAGAAGTGTCTGGTAGCTGGACTTTAACCCTACACAGGAGACGACAAGGATGAGGGCTTCACAGGGTGAATGGTGAAGGGATTAGTTAATTAGAGGGTGAGAAATAGGATTTAGGATTTATGTACAGGGGGGTTTGGAGGAGTAAGATGGAGGAATTGGGGTGTGTCCTGTCCTCCTTCTTCTTCCTCTGATCTTCCATCTTCTTTGGCCACGGTGGCACTTTTGGATTGGTTATTACTAAGAGTACACCGAGTTATAATAATAGATGGTATTGGGGAAAAATGATAAATATTGTACACGTCACAAAGGGTATAAAGATACGTGGCTGCCCGGGAGGGCAGAGACAGTGTGCCCATGGCTGACTGCTGAGCAGATCTCTGGTGGCTGAAAGAACATCTTTTAGATAAACAATTAATAAACATAAAACCAGAAAGAAGAACTGAAGCCTCTTCTCGTCCTTCGATACGCGGGCTGCCCCAAGGCCACCGCGGGCCTTTCCAGGCCCCTCAAACAGCCGAGATAAACCGGACAAATGACAGCACCAATAGAGAAAAAAAGGCAAAACCAGATTATTCCTCTACTGGTCAGGAAAAATTCCTCCTTTCACGTGAAATACTTACAGTGGAGAAGAGAGATTTAGGAAGGACAGAATCTGACCCTGCCAGGTTTTCTAAGTTACATCTCTGCTCCAGTATTTTCCACTTTGTTCCAGGGATCCCTTATGTATTCTTAAACATTTCTCATTGCATTCAGAAGACGCTGAATACCTTCTCCGTTCGGCACAAGTCTGGGGGGCTTGTTGCTTTGTGCTGTTGCATTGGGTTTTTTAATATTTTGGGATATCTTCATGGGGTTTCTTTTCTCTCCTGCATGACTGGGACTCGAGTTAATGTTGTTTCATCTTCATTTCAGACGGCCTCATTTTATCTAAGGTTAGGACACCCCAATGGTCATGTGTCATTCCATTTCCTTTTTCTAAAGGTCCAAGAGTAGAATTCAGTAACAAACAGAATGTTCATGGATCTTGGGGCCAGCTCTCGGACTTTGCTCCTCCCTCTACATTAACGCACATTTCCTTAAAAGCCTTGTGAGGTTCTTGATATGACTGGTGTGTCACCTTTTTCCCTGTTTAAGGAATTCAGGGCATGAGAACAAGCTTTTTCACCACTCAGCAAAAACCCCCAATGCCTTCTCAAAGCAAGCCTTTCAGAATTCCTGAGATGCAAGCATGAGGCACCTCTCAATAATCTACCACAACCCTGGCAAGCAGAACTGAAGATCAAAATGCTTCTGCCTAATTACTGACTTCTGTTGCTGAAAATCCCCTGCATCCTGACCTTCTTTACACCATATTGCCCTACATTGCCTGCCAGAAGCTCTTCCTTAGCAATGGCACTGTTAGAAGGGTTCTGCTGTTACCTTCTTTGATGCCCAACTCCTCTGTGCCTCCAAAGAAGGAAAACTTGAAAGAACTCATCTCCTGAGCTGCGTTGTCCTCAGGCAAAGGTCCCAAATGGTCATCTGGGGCAGAGTCCTGTGCATCGTTTTGTCCAGGGTATTTTCTGAGTCTATTCTGGTTTTTTCTCTAAGGACTTTCAAAGAACAAACCAGAATAGACGGAGGAAATACCATCTATTCTGGTTTGTTCTTTGAAAGACCCTTTTCAAATCCACAGCAATACTGTAGAAGTTGTCTTCAGACACTTAAAGGCAGTGTCTCACTCTCTTTCTTCTTTTTTTGGCTTCACTGAAATGAGATTGTTCAAGGATAGCAACACAGCACACGTCCTTTTCAGACACAGCTTCCCTAAGAGCCACCTTGCACTCAATGTCTCCCTAAGCATATCCAAGCCCATTAAGGAGTGGTTCATTTTCAAGGGTAAGCAGTGGGGAAACATCTGAGGTTGGAGTGTAAAGGCAGGAACAAGAGTCCTTTTTAATTAGCCACATCCTTAAGTGACTTTTCACTGAATACACCGTTACACAGAAATCAAGGAATTTAGCCCAGACTTCTTCCTGCCAGTAGAAACATCAAGGGCTAATAGGGTTTGCTCACAGAGCTGCACATCTCAGGGTCCCTGCACTGACCGTTCTCACCTAAGGGAGAAAAGTGAAAGGGGGGAATCCTGCAGCTCTGTAATATAGGGCCTGGATTCAGTGGTCCATTGTGGGGATGTGATGAAGGCATGATGGGTATTGCTTGTAAATTTTGTGGGAACAGATGGAAATTTTGTACGAATAATGCATGATGTGTGGTAGCATGTTGATGATATGGGGATGAGGGGTGGAGCCACGTTCGGCGCCAATATTTTGTCCTGGTTTAGGGCAAATTTGGTAGAGAACCTGCAAAGGAGGGCCCCTCCAGAAAGCAAACCCACATGGCCTCTCCCCCCAACCGGTTCGGGAAAAAATTTTTCAGAGACAAGTGGAAAGAACATGTTTATTTAACAGGCACAGCACCCCCAGCACACAAAATGAACAATACCAGATGACACCACTCTGAGAAAGATGACAAAATCAGAAAGTCTCTTCCGGGGGTACTTGCTCTATTAGTCCCTCCGGCGCTGGGGCAGCTGCTGCAGCCAAATGGTGCAAACCCTCGGTGTTCCCAAGTCTCAGTCCGGAGCAGGTTCAAGATGGTCACAGAAAAAGGAGAGGAGAAACAGTCCAGGAAGGAATTTGGACTGTTTAGCTAGAACTAGCTAATAAGCAAAAGCAAAAGCAAGCAAAAGCAGGAGCAGCGAGACAGCAAGCAAAGCAGCAAGCCAAAATCAAGAAGTGAAAACAGCCCTATGTACTGCCCATCTCTGTGTCCCTGATAAGAGAAACCCATACAAAACTTTCACTCTTCAGAGACAGTCTTAAAGGCACAGAACAGATAAATGGGGATACAAGCATCATACATAAAACCTTTTCCCAGATATTTCCTGGGATTTTTGACAAACTCACAACTTAGTCTTCTCAGACAAACTTTGAGCACAGTGGGAATGTCTTCAAGTTGCCATCTTTGTTTGCTTTCGGTGGAACTCCCTCAGTTCTAGAGCAGGGCCTTCTCTCAGCTTCCTGCTGGCCCCAGGCTTTCCTCCCGGCCTGCTGGGTTTTGTTGGGTGGCACAGCCTGTGCCAAGGGGCAGCAAGGTGCCTGCAGGCCCCAGCTCTGGGGGAAACCGAGAACGTCCTGCCCACATCCACCGTGCTGCCAGCACAGCAGTGCAGCACAGCACAGGCTGACGCTCCCCATTGCTCCCACAGGTGCAGCTAGAACCACAGCACATGTTCCTGATTCCCAGAAGGGCCTTGGAAAGGGTTTCTGTCAGGGAACAGGCTGCTGGCTGGGGTTCCTGGCAGGCCTGCTTGTTTTGGAGCTGATCTTCATCTTATGCTCTGTCCGAATTTGGACTTAAGAGAAGACAGTGAGAGTTTAGTTCACCTTTCCCTCAAACAGCTTCTTTTGAAAGTCTACTGTACATAGGAAACATTCCCAGTGAGGCTGCAGTGTAGGTGTGGCCAGTCCATGATTGTCCAAAGAACTCTGCTGAGGGTTCTGCTGCTGCCCAGAGCTTTCATTGGCCTCCTCATTGCTGGGCCTTGTCCTGGGGGGCCCGCTGGGGCTGCAGCCAGCGCTGGCTCCCACTGAGGCTGCCTGGCCAAGAGCAGCCCCAGGGGCACAGGGCAGAGGCAGAGCAATGTGGGGAGGAGAAAGAGCAGGGACAAGATTGCCCTTGAAAGGCAGAGGTGCTCTGGGGCCCACTCCTGGCCAGGGAGCCTGCCCAGAGCCGTGCCCTGCTGGCCGGGGCCTTGAAGGGCAGCTGTGCAGCTGGGCCAAGCTGTGCCAGCAGCTCCAGCCGTGCTGGGGAGCCTTGCCAGCTCTGGGCCCTGCTGTGCAGGAGGGTCCCTGTGTGCCACTGGCAGCTGGGGCCTCAGCCGCCTCCTCTCTCCACAGGAGCGCCTCTGCAGCTTCACAAGACCGGCCAAATAACTCAGCCAGGGAGAACTGGACCTTTCATCTCTCATTCCTGTGCCAGTGTCCGTTGTCCCTGCCATGGCTGCAATACCAGTTTGTTGCTGGGGTCATGCTGTTGCCACCACCACCAACAACAGGACCCTCTGTCTCCAGTGGGGCTGGCTCTGCTCTATAGCCAGACCAGGACGTGCAGCCCTCCAGACAGGGAAGGGCCTGAGTACAGCAACGTCTTTGGGCTTCAGCTCATGTGTCTGTGAGCTACCACCAGCACAGGCTGAGCTGCTTGTCTGGGCACAGCCATGGGTGGGCAGGCAGTGGCCGAACATGGGGCTCCTGAGACACCATATTTTGGCTTAGTTCTTCGTTTTATTAATTAGAAACCTTTAGAAATAGGTAGGGTTTATTTTTTTCCTAATAAAGAAATCGTCAAAAATTTGCCCCCTTTTTCCATAGTTGGTAAGGATTTTTCAAAGTAGTTTTAGAATTCAGAATAACTTTGAATATATTTACACTTCTAGAATCAACTGGACTTGTCATCTTGCATCTCCGTGCCAGTGTCCATTGTCCCTTCCCCACAGCTGCATTACCAGCTTGTTGCTGGGGACATGCTGTTGCCTCCACCACCCAGAACAGGACCCTCCGTCCCCAAAGGTGCAGGCCCTGGTGTCCAACCAGGCCAGGAGGTGCAGCCCTCCTGCCAGGGAAGGGCCTGAGTCCACCAACATCTTTGGCCTTCCGCTCAGGTGTCTGTGTGCTACCACCAATGCTGGCGGAGCTGCTTGTCTGGGCACAGTCAGGGCTGGGCAGACAGCAGCTGGGCACGGGGCTCCTGAGAAAAAGCAACCCTATTTTGTCTTCATTTTACATTTTTACATAGCAGAAATTATTCAAAATATTCAGAAACAGTTTTTGTAGAAAAAAATCCCCATATATTTCTTCCCTTTTCCCACAGGACTTCAGGATTTTTCAAAGTAGTTATAGAATTCTGAAAAAGGTAGAACACTTTATTACTTGTAGAATAAAAAATAAAACTGAATTTAATTGGTGATCTTTACTCTAAGAAGAACTAAGTCATCACAAGGCACCCAGCATACTGGAGAGGCTCTTTTCCCACTGGACATTTTACCAAGCGACAACAACCAACCTAAAACCTTTTCCCTGATATTTTCTGGGATTTCTGAGAAGCTCACCTCTCAGTCTTCAGAGGCAAACTTTGAGCACAGTGGGAATCTCCTACTGGGCAGGAGGGTCTCTGTGTGCCAGGTGCAATTGGGAGCTCAGCAACCTCCTGTCTCAACAGGCGTCCATCTGCAGCTTCACAGGAGCGGCCAAACGCCTCAGTCTGGGACACCTGTACCAGACATTCCCCATCGCCATGCCCATGCCAGATGCCCCTGCCACAGATGCTTTACCAGCTTGTTGCTGTGCAGGTGCCGCCACCACCCAAACAAGGTCCTCTCCCCCTGAAGGCACTGGCCCTGATCTCTGGCCCCTACTGAAGGTGGGCAGAGCTTGGCCCAGCATTTCTGTTGCAATAAAGAGATGGAGCTGTCACCCCAATGTCCGGGTGGCAGCAGTAGCAAAGGTCACCTGGCAGCCGGACTGGCTCAGCTCCGTGCCCAGGAGCAGCCGTGGATGCCCACAGTGTGGGCAGGCAGGAGCCAGGCAGGGGCTGCTGTGACCAGCGGCAGGGTCCCGAGGGCTGGGGGAGCCCATGCTGAGCGTCCCTGGGCTGAGGGCACATTTCCTTCCCTGGCATCATCTGGGCCTGGACCTCCTCCAGTGGCAAGCCCAGGAAAAGAGGGAAGCCATCAAGAGCATCTCCATGGACACAGTCTGACCCACAATGACAGCAGGTGACAAATAAGGTTTTGCTGAGCAATGGACCTGGGATACACAAAAACAATCAAGGCAGTCCATTTGTACAGATGCGGGCACACTCTGGGGGTACAGCTGAGGCCATGAGGTCACAGCAGGCTCAGGGGTCACAGCAGGCTGAGGTCACAGCAGGCTCTGAGGTCACAGAGGTGCCAGACCCGGTGGTTGCACAGCAGCACAAGGAGCGAGCAGTCAGTGCTTGAGCACAACTGTTGCGGCAGCAGCAGCGGCGGTGGCAGCAGTGGTGCTGACATTGGGACAGCGGTGTCAGGACAGCGGTGGCAGCAAGAGCTGCGGGACTGGCAGAGGGCAAGGCACCATGGCCCTTGCTCTGCGCCTCTTCCTCCTGCTCCTCCTGGCCTTGGCCCTGCCTGCCAGGGCTGCCCAGGCTGCTCCGCTGCAAGCGTGGCAAGCAGGTGAGCCAGCAGCCTGGCTCCCCTTTCCCGGGACAGCGCTCCCTGCTCCCTGGGAAGCGCTGGGGATGGTTTTCCCCAGGCCTTTAGGGAGGGTTTCCTCTGGGGGAGGGAGAGAGCCCCCAGGGCCCTGGGTAGCCCCAGATTCCTATCCAGGGATGTGTCCCAGGGCCTGCAAAGAGGGTGCAGAGTGACCAGGAGCCTGTGCAGTTTGGCCTTGTCCCTTCACACCTGGCTCCCGTAGCCTTAACCAACCCCCTTGCATTGCCCTGTTCCCCAAGGTAGAAGGGGATCCCAACACACAAAGGAAATGGTTCAGGTCTTTGCTCCATTCTAGATTTGGATCACTCCTTGGAAGATTTGGAAGTCCAGGTGAATGACACTTTGAATGTCGTGGTGAATGCCAGAGGCAAGTTCTGAATTTCCCTTTTTACTGGCAGAATAATCAGTGTCCATGTTGCAAGAGCTCACCCATCGGCCATTTTTGTTAACGTTAAGTCAGGGCTGAAGAATTCTGTAAACTTTGCCCCGCTCCTTTGTGGAGCACTGAGGGATCCCACAGGATCGCTGTCAGTGGGAGGAAGGAGCATTTAGCTGTCCATCCTCCTCCCGTGTGCAATGCCACTGTGTCCTTTTGTGTGCTCTGTGCAGCCACAGAGAAGAGCAGAACGGGCAGGGGCCAGGCCCAGGGCTGTGCCCCAGGGCTGAGCCTTGCCTGCAGCCTGAGGATCTGCTACAGTGCCACGGGTGATGTTCTGTCCGGCCTTTCTTTGCAGCTGAACTTGTTGGTGAAGGTGATCTGGCTTCCAAAACCACATCCACGACTGAGCCTCTGGGAGATGGTGAGGGTAGGTGAAGGCCTTTCCCCTGGGAGAGCTGCCAGCTCAGAGCCCAAAGCTCGGCCAGGGGGGCATCGCTGCAGGTGCCAGGACAGAGCCATGCACGTGTGTGCCCTCGCCCTGCACGATCCCCTCACTGCTCATGCGGTGCCCGTGCAGCTGAGCAGAGATGGCAGAAGCTTCTGTGGCTGATGTGTTACAGATGTGTCTGCAGGGATGACTTTTCCTGTCCCTGTGATGATTCCTACACAGAAGCCAGGCTCTCATCACAGGGGTGAGGATCAATATTGTTCACCAATCCATATCGGGGAATGATGTTTTCTAAGATAATCCTGGCAACTATTTCTGTGGTTTCTTTTCTAGTTGGAAAGGCTTCTACCAAATGAGTGTGGTGGTCAACTATTACCAATAAATATTTGGAATTCTGTACAGGGGGCATTTCAGTAAAGTCTGTGTGTATGTTTTTGAATGGTCTTTGGGCTAATTCTCTTTCCCCTGGTATGGTTTTTCTCATCACCTTTTGATCTACTTTTTGGCAAATTAAACACCCTTGAGTTACTGCTTGTGCTAACCCATATATTGCGATACATAGAGTTTCTCTTAAAATGTGATCGCATAACCCTTGGAGCCCCCAATGGGTTTATTCATGTATCTCTGTTAATATTTTCTGGACGAGGTCTTTATTTAAAAGTTTACGCCCATCTGGTGTCAACCACTCCCCTTGTTCCCCCTGATGCATTTTTAATTCTTTTATTGCTTTTAGTTCTTTTTCACTGAATATTGGTTCTCCTTTCCTTTTTTCACCTAACACTTTGTTTGACCTCAGTCATTTCAGTGGCTCCCCTGGGTCTAATGCTGCCTCCTTAGCCATTTGGTCAGCTAACTGATTCCCTTTTTCCTCAATGGTATTCCCTTTCTGATGTCCCTTAACATGTACCACTACAATCTCTGCAGCTTTAGGTAGAGATTCTAATATCGATCTTATCAGTTCTGTGTACACGAAGTTTTTTCTTTTGGAGTTCAGATACCCACATTCCTACTAAATCTTTCCAAATGTATGAATGATCCCAAAGGCGTACTGTGAGTCAGTGTAAATTGTCCCTTGGTTGCCTTCCAATAAGTCAAGTCCCCTCTTTAAAGCATAGATTTCACAACACTGAGCTGATAAATTAGAAGGCAGTTTGCCCTTCTCGGTAATTTTCATGTCTTCCTTTTCTGTATCTTCAATTATTGCATATCCAGACATCCTTTTCCCCTCCACTACTCTTGAAGACCCATCAGTGAATAATTTTCTTCCATAAGGTAAAGGTGTCTCTTCCAGATCTTCCCTAACATTTGTCTGAAAGTCCACCAGTTCCAAGCAGTTATTCTCTAGTTCTAATAATGGCTCTCAAGAGAGAAACTGTGCTGGATTTAGGGTTTTAGAGGTTACCAGCTCTAGGTTGTCAGCATCTATTAAGATTATTTCATATTTCAATACTCTGGAGTCAGTAAGCCACTTCTGGATCCTTTGGCTTAAAATTGTTTTTAGATCATGGGTTGTATGGATTCTTGTTTTGCCTCGCAAGGCCAGTTTTTGAGTTTCTTCAGTTAAAGTGGCTGCTGCAGCAACTGCTTGAATACAGGTGGGCCACCCCCTAGCTCCTGGGTCTAGCAGTTTGGAGATGTAAGCAATTGGTTTCTTACACCCTCCCCACTCTTGGGCTGCCACCCCATAAGCAATTCCTTTTTCCGTATTTACAAATAGGTCAAATTCTTTTTTCCAGATTGGGCAAACTTAGGACAGGTGCCGAGGATAGTTTGTCTTTCAAATTATTTAGTTTTTCGTCATCCTCAGCTGTCCATTCTGTTGAGTCAGGGTTTACTAATTTGTCATATAAAAATTTTACACTTTGGGTATATTGGTCTAACCTTAACTTACAGTACCCAAACAAGCTTAATAGTTTTCTGACATGTCGCCTAGTTATTGGTGCTGGTATGGATAGTATGCCTGAAATTCTTTCAGGACTTAATTTCTTATATCCTTTCCCAATTATGTGTCCCAGATAAGTAACTTCTGCTTCCACAAATTGCAATTTATTCTGGGATATTTTTAAACCCTTTGCTCCTAGGAAATTTAGAAGTCATATACTTGTTGCCCTGACATTATTCTGTTCCTCTCCAGATACTAATAAGTCATCTACATATTGTAGAATTTGTACTCCGGGGTGAATTGTTCTAGAAGCCCTTCTAAGGCTTGCCCAAAGAGATTTGGGGACTCGGTAAATCCTTGGGGTATGTGCGTCCACCTTAATTGTTGTTTCCTCCTCTTCTCTGGATGTTCCCACTCAAATGCGAACCAATCCCTACATTCCTCAGCAAGAGGACATGCCCAAAATGCATCTTTTAAATCTATAATAGTAAACCAGGCATGCTCCCTTGGGATCTGACTTAAGAGTGTGTAGGGGTTTGGGACCACTGGATGCCTGGTTATAGTTCTCTTATTTATTTCCCTTAAGTCTTGGACCAATTGGTATTTTCCATCTGCCTTCTTGATTGCTAAAATAGGGGTGTTGTGGGGAGACATACACGGCTCTAAGATACCTTCCTCTAATAGCTGCTCAATCACAGGGGTCAGTCCCTTTTTCCCTCAATAGACATTGTGTATTGCTTTACTTGAATGGGAGGAATTTCTTTTTGCATTTCAATTCTTATTGGTGGGATGTCTAGATAGCTCCTCTTTCCTTCTCCTGCTCAAACCTCTGGGTTTATCTGCTCTGTATCTCCCGATGTCAATTTCATGATCTGGACTATCATTCTCCCATCCTTTGGGATAATTCCCACTCCTAATTGGACTTGTAGGTCCCTTCCTAGCAAATTACTTTCTAGATTAGGTAAATAGATAAAATCAGCCACACACTGCCTTCCATTTCCTTTAATTTCTACATTTTCAACTATGGAGGCTCTAAATGGTTTTCCCTCCACTCCCATCACCTCACAGACCTTTCTCCCAGGCGTCACTCTGGTGGGTAATTCCTTTATACTTGATCTATCTGCTCCAGTATCAACTAAAAATTCCAATTCCTCACTTTGGGGACCCACCTCAAAGTTTACTAGGGGCTCTTCTTGATGATACATTGGGTCCCCTAACATATAAAGCCCCTGACACCCCTAGTCATCTCCCCTCAGGAGTCTCTCAAGAGCCTCTTGTTCTTTTACAATTGCCTCATCAAAAGAGAGTTTATTGCAATTCCTTCTTATGTGTCCTATCTCTCCACAATAATAACATTTCCTCTCATTTCTGTTTATTAAACAATAAAACTAAAACAATATCAAACAATGAGACCCCTTACCACTCTAAAAGAGATGACAAACTGAGAAAACCCCGGGTTGAAGCTCAGCTCACTCAGTCTCTGATCAGTCCCTCCGGTGCTGGAATTGTCGCAGGCCAGGCCCGGCCCGGTGGGCCACAGCTGCAGCTGCCGGTGCTCTCCTGGGTGTTCAGTCCAGAGCAGTTCCAAGAGGTCCAAAGAAAAAGGAAAAAAAACAGTCCAGGGAACTTCTTTGCCTCAGCTAGCTAACACTAACTAAAAAGCAAAGGAAGAGCTCTGTCCTGCTGTCTGTCCGTCCGCAGACAATACAGTCCAGGAGCAGGAATGTGGAGGAGTGAGTGCAGTGCCTGAAAACAAACTGCGCGCCTCTTCTCTCCCCCCTTCACTCTCTGGAACACTCTTAAAGGTACAAAACTTATTATTCAACATAAACAGAATGAGACGACTGGGGATAGAAGCATCATATGGTCAACCCAGGACATTCAACCCCTTATCCCCATATCATCTGCTTACTACTAAAACTAATATAAATTCTAACTCTACAAGTACATACATGATACATCCATTATACAGCAATACACAGACAATGATAATAACATTCAGCAAACAGTGATATTTACACAGGTTTTATCCAACAATCAGATCTCCCTGAGGTACACATCGTGTTCTTCCATCTTTTTGCATTATCCACCACGTGCAGCCTGGTCCCTGAGCAAAAACAACCCCACGGATGGGTTTGTCTGTATTCGAGGCAGGATTAATCCAAACTGTCTTCCCTAATAAACCTCTGACATGTACCACTGGGACTTTGTCTCCATCTACTCTCTGCAAAGGCTCAGATTGGGCAGGGCAAACTCGGTTAGTAGAGCCTCAGGTGTTAACTAACCAGGTGGCTTTTGCCAGATGCTGCTCCCAGTTTTTGAAAGATCCCCCACCTAATGCTTTCAATGTGATTTTTAACAGTCCGTTGTACCTCTCCACTTTGCCTGCAGCTGGTGCAAGGTAGGGGATATGGTACACCCACTCAATGCCATGCTCCCTAGCCCAGGTGTTGATAAGGCTGTTCTTGAAATGAGTCCCATTGTCTGACTCGATCCTCTCAGGGGTACCATGTCTCCACAGAAGTTGCTTTTCCAGGCTGTTCTGGTTTGACATTGGCACAAGGCCAAATGCCCACATGAAAATACACCTTCTCTGGTGTCTGCTGTGAGATTTTGACCAGGAATAAATAAAGCAGGCTCTCACTTGAAAAAGAAGAAAAGTTTATTAACTAAACTACAAAAACAATTACTAAACTACACACAAAAGGAAGAAAAAGAAAAAAAAAAGACAAGGAAAATGAAACCTCACAAAAACACTCTCCTTCTCCTCCTCCCCCCCAAATTCCCAATACAATACAATCCAAAATCAATTCTGGGTCCAGCACCACCCTTTAGAGTGCTCAACTTCAGTTCCTCAAGAGGAGAGGGAGTCCTTCCATGTGTCGTGGTGGCCTTTTCCGCCCTTGTTCCGGTGCTCTCACCACCGGACCAGAATCAGGGCTGCTTCCAGGGTTGTCCTTTTAAGGAGGCTGTGTCCAGTTCCAAAAAAAGCTCAATCTCTCACCTCTGGGACATCTGTCCCCCCCATATTTTATATACCCCCTGGGGCCGAGGGGTACCCACACTGAATCTTCTTTGGCTCTGGGACATTTCTCCCCCTGGACTCAGTCTCTGTATTCCAGGGAAACATAGCTCTGTCCATGGCTACACAAAAGAGTCCAGCATAAAATGCCACTCCCTCTTCTCCATCTTCCTAACATCTCTCACTCTCTCTCTTTCTGGTCCAGACCTTTATCACTCGCTCATTTCCTTCGTCCTCCTCCACTCTTATCCCTCGTCTAGGAAGGGTTAATGTTCTGTGAAGTTTTCATTGTCCAAAAAAGGGTTAAAAAAACTCCTACAAGCGGCTGGACTCCTGGCTGCACCCCCCCCACACCATCTCTTCAGCCAGGCTGCCTGCTGCCAGCACATGTTTACTGCTTTCAAGGTAACGGCACACAAACACCGGCTGCACTCTCTCTGTCTGTCTCCAAGGTGGGGGGGGGAACACACTGCCCATTGCTTCCCGGCATTTCTTTACTTCTTCCTTCTACCCTTGTGGGGGGCCAGGCCTACCTCTCCCGGGCCGGGCCGCATGGCTTTTCCCCTCCCCCAGCCCAGCCAGCAACTGGGCCGGGGGAGAGACTCAACTCCTTCACCGCCGGAAATCCAAAGAGAAAGTGCCAGGGGGAGAGCCCTGCTTTTACCCTGTGTTCTCGGAGGTGGATCCCATTGCCCAGTGGCTGGGCCAGATGGCAATATTCAAATCTGAGCACTCATTGGCCCCATCCACACAGCATCCCAGAAATCCTGTTTCCGGGTCAAACCATGACACAGGCCCAGGATGGTGTTCCGGGCTGTAGCATGAGACACAGGGTAGGTTTCCAACCATCCAGTGGTGGCCTCCACCATGGTCAGCACGTAGCGCTTGCCCTGGCGTGTCTGGGGCAGTGTGATGGAGTCAATCTGCCAGGCCTCCCCATACTTGTACTTGGACCACCGCCCACCGTACCAGAGGGGCTTCACTCGCTTGGCCTGCTTGATGGCAGCACACGTCTCACAGTCATGGATAACCTGAGCAATACCGTCCGTGGTTAAATCCACCGCTCGGTCTTGTGCCCACTTATAGGTGGCATCTCTGCCCTGATGGCCTGAGGTATCATGGGCACATCGAGCTAGCAATAACTCTCCCTTATGTTCCCAATCTAGGTCTATTTTGGACACACCTATCTTTGCCGCCTGGTCTACTTGCTCATTGCTTTGGTGCTCCTCATTGGCTCTACTCTTGGGTACATGGGCATCTACATGGCGGACTTTCACAGGTAGCCTCCCTACACTGGTAGCAATGTCTTTCCACTCTTCAGCAGCCCAAATTGGTTTTCTTCTACGCTGCCAGTTAGCCTCTTTCCACCTTTCCAGCCATCCCCATAGAGCATTGGCTACCATCCATGAATCAGTGTAGAGGTAGAGCTTTGGCCACTTCTCTCTCTCAGCAATGTCCATGGCCAGCTGAACAGCTTTGAGTTCAGCAAGTTGACTTGATCCACCTTCTCCTTCAGTGGCCTCTGCCACCTGTCATGTGGGGCTGCATATGGCTGCTTTCCACTTCCGGTTCATCCCTACAATGCGAAAGGAACCGTCAGTGAAAAGAGCGTAGTGTGTTTCCTCTGGGGGAAGTTGGTTATAGGGAGGATCCTCTTCAGCCCGTGTCACTGGTTCTTGTTCCTCTTCATCTGTGACACCAAAATTCTCACCTTCGGGCCAATTTGTAATGACCTCCAAAATCCCAGGGCGATTCAGTTTACCTATACGGGTGCGCTGAGTGATAAGAGCAATCTACTTGCTCCATGTAGCACTGGTGGCATGGTGAGTGGAAGGAACCTTGCCTTTGAATATCCACCCCAGCACTGGTAGTCGGGGTGCCAGGAGGAGTTGTGCTTCTGTGCCTATTCCCTCCAAGGCAGCCTGGACTCCTTCATAGGCAGCCAAGATTTCCTTCTCTGTTGGAGTATAGTTGGCTTCAGACCCTCTGTAGCTATGACTCCAAAATCCTAGTGGTCGACCCCGAGTCTCCCCAGGCACCTTCTGCCAAAGGCTCCAGGACAAGCCATGGTTCCTGGCTGCAGAGTAGAGCACGTTCTTTACCTCTGTTCCTGTCCTGACCAGGCCAAGGGCTACTGAATGAGCAATCTCCTGCTTGATCTGGACAAAGGCTTTTTACTGCTCAGGGCCCCACTGGAAATTGTTCTTCTTGCGGGTGACCAGGTAGAGAGGGCTCACGATCTGGCTGTACTCAGGAATATGCATCCTCCAAAACTCTATTGCACCCAGGAAAGCTTGTGTCTCTTTCTTATTGGTGGGTGGAGACATTGCTGTGATCTTGTTGATGACGTCTGTAGGAATCTGATGCCGTCCATCTTGCCACTTCACTCCCAGGAACTGAATCTCACGAGCTGGTCCCTTTACTTTGCTCTTTTTAATGGCGAAGCCAGCTTTTAGGAGGATCTGGATGATTTCCTTCCCTTTCTCAAACACTTCTGCAGCTTTGTTCCCCCACACAATGATGTCATCAATATACTGCAGATGTTCTGGAGCGTCACCCCTTTCTAGTGCAGCCTGGATCAGTCCGTGGCAGATGGTGGGGCTGTGCTTCCACCCCTGGGGCAATCGGTTCCAGGTGTACTGCACTCCCCTCCATGTGAAGGCAAACTGAGGCCTGCATTCTGCTGCCAGAGGAATTGAGAAAAATGTGTTGGCAATGTCTATAGTGGCATACCACTTTGCTGCCTTGGACTCAAGCTCATACTGGAGCTCTAATATGTCTGGCACAGCAGCACTCAGTGGTGGAGTCACTTCATTCAATGCACAATAGTCTACAGTCAGTGTCCATTCTCCTCCAGATTTTCGCACAGGCCAAATGGGGCTTTTGAAGGGTGAGTGGGTCTTGCTGACCACCCCTTGGCTCTCCAGCTCTCGGATCATCTTATGGATGGGGATCACAGCATCTTGAGTGGTCCTATACTTTCGTCGATGCAATAAGGAAGTGGCAATTGGCACTCATTGCTCTTCTCCCGTCAGGCATCCTACTGCAGATGGATTCTCAGACAACTCAGGCAAGGTGTTCAATTGCTGGATGCCCTCTGTCTCTACAGCAGCTATTCCAAATGCCCATCTGAGTCCTTTTGGGTCTTTGAAGTACCCACTCCGAAGGTAGTTTCTGCCCAAAATACATGGGGCCTCTGGGCCAGTCACAATAGGATGCTTCTTCCACTCATTTCCCGTTAGGCTCGCATCAGCTTCCATCAAAGTGAAATCTGGGATCCCCCGGTCACACCAGCAATAGAAACAGACTCTGTCCCCACATGTCTTGATGGGATTAATGTGCATTGCGCACCAGTATCGACCAAAGCTTTGTACTCTTGTGGTTCCGATGTGCCAGGCCAATGAATCCACACAGACCAGAAAACACGATTTTCCCTGGCCCCTACCTGGCTAGAGGCAGGGCCCCTCTAAGCCTGGTTATCCCTCTTTCCCTGGGTGTATATTTTGGATGTTCCTTCGAGGGGATCAGACATGTCATCATCATCATACTTGGCCGTTCGGCTACGGGCAACTGGAGCTGCTTTCCTCCTGGTGGCTTCCTTCAGTTCATGCACCCATCCTGCCAGAACAGCGGTAGGTTTCCTATCCCACCTTCTCATGTTTTCCCCACAATCACACAGGTAAAACCACAGCTCAGCTCGTGGGGTGTATGTTCTCTCACCATCTGGGAAACGTCTGCCTTTGATACCGGAACCTCGGATCTGTACTGTTGAAATTTGGAGAAGGTCATCTTTAATCTCCTCTCTAAGCTTCTTATGGTTCTCCTCTATCTTATCCTCTAAGTTCTGCAGACGTGTTTCTACCGCTGCGATTCTGGCATGTGTCGGGCCATGTACAGCATCTGCATATGCTCGGAGCTTCCTTGCCATGTCAAGCACAGTCTCACCCCTCTCATCCCTCTTCATGATGGCTAAGGCAGAAGCATATTCATGTGGCCCAAGTCGAACGAGTTTTCGCCACATCACAGACGTGCATGGTACTAAGTCTGGGTTCCTAGTTGTTACATCATCTGAGAAGATAATCTCGGCCACGGCCATTTCTCTCAGGTGTTGGATCCTTTTCTCTAATGTCTTCCACTGAGTTTGCTGCATATAGAGATCGTCTGCACACAGGTATCTTTCTGCTACACTTCTTAGGACCCGTTCCCAGAGGCTGTGAGAGTTAGCCCCCCTCATCATTCCTTGCTCTATGACAGGATCCTGTGACAGGGATCCCAAATGCCTGGCTTCAGTGCCATCCAAAATTGTAGCCTCGCCTGCAGCATCCCAGAGACGGACCAGCCAACTAATTATGGATTCATCAGACCTTCGAGTGCAATCCTTCCGTAGGCCACGAAGGTCCTTCAGGGAAAAGGACTCAATATTGGCATCTGATCTTGCACCTGCTGCTTTGACTCCTGACTTTACGTCAGGAGGCACTGAGGTTCCTTCTCCTTCATCATCATCATCATCATCATCCACTGGTCGATTGGTCTTGTCCGTACATTTCCCACTTCCAGTGCTGGTAGCAACAGCCATGGGTTTAGCTGCTGGCTTCGAGCCTGGAGTGTTAGCTACAGCCTGAGTCACTGGGACAGTTGCTGATTTATCTCCCTGCCCCCCTGCCTCTGTCTGCTGCCCAACACTATCCAGCAGTGTGTGATAAGCATATGCCAGGGCCCAGCTCACTGCAGTGACCTTCCTCTCCTTAGGCTCATCCTGGTACTTCTCTTTCAGATATTTCCCCACCTCAGCTGGGTTCTGAATTTGTTCATGGGGAAAATCCCACACTATAGGGTCAGAGAATTCCTTCAGGATTTGGCCCATATCCTCCCATTTCCCACACCACTTAGGATTTTCCACACCAGGGTTTACTCCTGAGTCAGGGGTCTCATCAGCCCGTCTAGAAATCTCAGGCCTCATTCTAGAGAAGCAGCAGGCTGTATAGAGGAAGGTTACCGGATTGAATACCAAGAAGATGGTTTCTTTAACATTGAGGGGAAACTGAACATCCTGCACTAGTGATGCAACTGATTCATAGGAGAAGAAGGAAAGCAGAGGCTGAAAAACCTCATTCCCTCCTGCTCCTCCTGCAACAAACTGGATGCATAACCATAGCCATGAACCAGTCATACCTGGAGCAGACCCTAGCATGTTTATAAACTTCTTGCACATTATTGCCACCAAACCCAGCAGGATAGCTAATCTGGTCGCTGCCCCTCTGATGTAAAAACTACGTATTAGGGGCAATACTAAAGCTATTTCTGGATACGAAAATAAACCTAGGGACCAGAGAGGTATTAAAATCTCAAAAAACCCTAGGGACCAGAAATGCATGCAAACCTTCACCCCAATAGACAAGAATCCAAAAAGCATGGCTATTAGCTGATTTAAACGAACACAGAGTAATAGCAGCCAAAATGCAGTCAAAACAGGGTTTTTCCACTCTCTCTCTAGCCTCACATTTGGGTGCCAAAGATTTGTCCTGGTTTAGGGCAAATTTGTTAAAGAATCTGCAAATAAGGGCCCCTCCAGAAAGCAAAACCCACACGGCCCCTCCCCCCAACCGGTTCGGGAAAAAATTCCTCAGAGAAAGGTGGAAAGAACCTGTTTATTTGACTGGACCAGCACGCCCCAGCACACAAAATGAACAATACCCGATGACACCGCTTTGAGAAAGATGGCAAAATCAGAAAGTCTCTTTCGGGGGGTTGGTTGCTCTGTTCTCAGTCCCTCCGGAGCTGGGGCAGCTGCTGCAGCCAAACCTTTGGTGTTCCTGGGTCCCAGTCTGGAGCAGGTTCGAGGTGGTCACAGAAACAGGAGAGGAGAAACAGTCCAGGAAGCAATGTGGACTGTTTAGCTAGAACTAGCTAATAAGCAGAGGCGAAAGCAGAGCAGAAGCAAGAGCAGAAAAAGAGAGCAAGCAAAAGCAGCAAGCTGAAGCTGGAAGTGAAAAAACAGTCTTATGTACCGCTTGTCTCTGTGTCCCTGATAAGAGAAACACAAAACTTCCACTCTACACAGCCGGTCTTAAAGGCACAGAATAGATGAATGGGGATATACAAGCATCAGAACGTCACCCCAGGAGAGGCGGTTAAGCCAGGCAGCAGGAGCTTCAACTTTCTCCTGTGTACCCTCAAATGCCAATTGGGTGTTAGTTCCTTTGGGAACTGACTCTTTGATCCCCCGTATTATCAAAGACCTATATTCCCTCATGGCTTTCCTCCCCTCCTCCTGGTTAGGGTTCCAGCTGGGATCTGTTAGTGGCAATTTCTGTTCGCCTGATGGCACCTGGGGGCCTGGACGGTTATCTTTCTCCCAAATTCTTATGCCAGCCACCCTAATCATCTGGACCTCTTATGGAGAAAATAATATGCTCAGGATGGAATTCATCTCCCCCCAAGTGTAGATATTTGGACCTAGAAATTGATCCACTTGGTTGGCTATGCCCACTGGGTCCTCAACTAAATGCCCCAACTCTTTCTTTAATCCTCTCACCTCAGAAGCAGTTAGGGGAGCATTCACAAAGCCAACACCTTCTGCTACTCCTCCCATAGGAACCTCTCTGAGGGGAAAGAGTCTCTCTGCCTTGGAGGTCTTGGATCTGGTACCACAGTACGGCCCATCTTCAGATGCCAAACTACTTTGGGGGATATCTGGGTTACCCTGAACGTTCTGCCCATCAGCAGGTGTATTTGCTGATAGCTGTTTATCGGGCGAGGAGACATTTGTGCCCCAACTAGGAGGAGGTAAAGGGACAGCAATAGGAGGGGGAGAAGAGCCTGAGTGAATATTAAGTGCAGCTGGAGAAGGGGTGGAGAATGCAGCAGGTGGAGTAGGCACTTGTGGTGGTGCAGAAGGAACTGGAGGGGATACTGGGTTTATCATAGCGGAAGCTGAAGAGGTAGAAGGAGGAGTTTGAACAGGTGGTAGTGAGATGGCAGCCGGGGGAAGAACCAGACCTGCCATTTGAGGTGCTTGAAGAAGAGGATTATAAGGTGGAGGGGCAGAAGGAGGCAGATAATCCAGGGGATCCCATCTTTTCCTATCATCCCCTCCTTCATTCCCCTCTTTCTTTCTCTGTACCTTACAAATTTGCACCCCTTCATCCCCAACAGCGCTCTTTAACCAGCAAGCTACATACAATAATTGCTCAGGATCAGTATCCCCTCGAGCTGTCAGATAATTATTTAATAGCTGGCATATCCACTTATCCTTTGTCCCACACCAAGGCCATCCTCCTTGTAACTCTAATTCTGGCCACACTTCCATACAATAATGGATCATTTTCGCTTTATCTAATCCCTCTGTGGCCTCTATAGAATCCCATTTTACTAACAGTTCTCCTAAGGGACTATTGGGATGTATATACCTCAGTCTCTTACCGGTCTTTCTACTATTACACCCTCCCATTTTACAGGTCTTAACAGTAAAAAATCCCAAAGGTGCCTTTACTGACCGGTAATTTCAAAAAAGAATCTTCTTTGAGGAGCTTCAGCCTCCTCCACTGAACTTCAAAATTTCTGCCTGATGCTCAGGACTTTATACTGAAACAACTGCCCAATCTCTTGATTGCCTAACTTTCCCCACATCAGGTCTCACATCTATCGGGACTTAAACACACGAAGCCTCGGCCTAAGAATCCGGGTCGTGCCTGACTCCCTTAGTCAGGAAAAACAACTGCCTGATTTTAGTTTGCCTAACCCGCCAATTTTTAGGCTTCACCGTATCAGGACTTAAAAGCAAACCACAGCCTCCTTCGCTGGGGTTTGTGCCTGGCTCCTGTGCCAGGACTTACTTTTGCCTGCAGGGCTTGTGAGCTACCCGAATCCTTCTTGGGACTGACAAAATCTTACGCGAATCCTTCTCGAGACTTACAAATGCTACCCGAATCCTTCTCAGGACTGACAAATCTGCCTGACTTCCCTCTGTCAGGGCCTATTTTGGGTGCATGCCACTCATACAAATATTCCCTCCGCACGCCCGGAGGGGGGGGCCTTTTATTCCCCCTTGGGAGACGTCTCACTCACGCTAATTCCAAGCACTGCCCCCTGTTCCCGGCCGGCCCCTTCGCAGGAGTCCGGAACCGCGGTACTGAGGAGTCCACTATCACTTCGACGGTCCGGCTGCCGGCCTCCGTCTCATTCACACACACATGTGGATGTCTCCCACCCCCGCCACCGGCTTTCTCACCAATCCGGTGCTCCGGTGCTCCTCTGCGTCGCTGCTCCTGAGCCGATCCCTCTGGTCCTGGTAGCCAGCTGTCCTGAAGTCCAAGACGGCCAGTCTTGAGTCTTCTTGCGGGGTGGCTATCCCGGACAAGTGCCCCCAGCTGAAATAAACAGGGCCAGGAGACTTCTTCTCCTTTTTAATGCCTTTATTAAAAGTGATCAACTCAGGATTGGCGGCCCAGCAGGGCTGCAGTCCCCGTCGCGTCTCCCAGGGCGACTCAGAGGAGGAGGATATGCGCAGCTCTGTCCACTAGGGACAGAGCCGGGGGATTCAGTCCTCGTGGGAGCCTTAGGGCGTGAGCTCCCCGTCAGATGTTACTTTCCCTGGCTCGGTCTCTTCTGGTCCCGGCGTTGGGACCACTCCCTGCTCAGGGCGAGAGGGGCTCCGAAGGTGTTCAGCATCTCTGCAGGCTCAGCACTAGGCTCCTCACGTCCAGACATCACTCTAGTCTCTCAACTCTTATTTGGCTCGTTGTTTTTGGGGTTTTCTCGTTGCATTTCGAGTCGGGGTCCCACAAAGCATTCTGGACTTTGGAGTCACTTTGCATAACCCCCCCCACCCTCTCAGGTGTCTTCCCTATGCTGTAAGAGAGCACAGCCTCGGGGGAAGGGTCATCCACCGCACCCAGCCAGGCCTTTCACTAATACAAAAGAGGAGATAAGCTCCAACGACCCGTGATTACCATGAAAAAACAGTAAGAACGTTGGCAGAGACAGAGACCTGGCTGGGTCCTTGTAACTCTTTCTCACAAAAAAATATTAACTGAATTTTTGTTCATAACACTTCGGGAATCTGGAGCATGTAGGTCCTTATGGAATGCAATCAGACCCAGAGCATTTCTGGGAACTGCACTCTTTGTGCATCTGTGCTTGGGCAAGTTCTTCTCTTGGACTCGACCACACTGATGGTGCTGAAGTGGCTGGAATCAGAAATGCAGCCCAGCCCCTCCCAGCTCCTCTAATCTCTGAGCACCAGCTGGAATGCAAGGGCATTGATTTCCTGGTCAATTCCCAAACACAACACACACTGATTCCCTGGGCTGCCAAAAGACACGGGAGTAATTAACCTGAAAGTGATGTGTTTCTGCCAGTGCTGGAAAAGGGCAGGAAAGACTGAGAAAAAAGCTCCCTTGCTCCCTGGAGAAGGAGAAATTACACAAGGCTTCTCCTTCTAGCAAACAAACAAACAAATAAAAAAACAAAATATGAAAGTGTTACCTAGTCCAGTGTCTAAAGCACTTGGATGCAGTGAAGGGATGTTTGGCACTGAAACAGCCCTTGTGCTGACCATTGGCTCTATGGATCCAAGGCAGGGATCTATGGAAGTCTGCCTGAAGGTCCCTCATGAGCCCCCATTGTCCAGGCTAAAGCTCCCTCAGCCCCTCCTCCCTGGCCTTGTGCTGCACCCCTTGCCCAGCTCCCCTGTCCTTCTGTGCCCACGCTGCAGCCCCTCCATGACTTTCTGCTTCCCAGGGCCCACAGCTGCACACAGCACTCCAGCTGTGGCCGCAGCGCTGCCCAGCACAGGCCACGCTCACTGCCCTGCTCCTGCTGCCCCACTGCTGCTGGCACAGCCACCATGCCCTTGGCCTTCTTGGCCCCCTGGCCCCACGCTGCCTCATCTTCAGCTGCTCACGGCCGCCAGCCCTGCGTCCTTTTGGCCCACGCAGCTCCCCAGCCACAAAGGTGCCCATTGCACTTCAGATACAGCAGGCACCATTGCAAGGTGTACATCCTGGGTTTAGCATTACAGGACAGCAGTCAAGGACTTGCAGCTTTGCTCCCACTCTAGGCTCCAATGCAGTTTTCAAAGCAAACTACACAATAGAAGGTATCAACAGACACATGCAGTGTCTGGTTTTTGCCTCAGAAGAAAGATTCAGAACTAATCCCTTTGTTTCTTTTGCCACACTAGACAAGAATGGTCCCCCACAGCTTCATGGACAACACAGTCATCTCCTTGCAGCTTATCAAAGACCAAGAAACAGGCAGACTCAGAGCACCTATCTGCTCTGCTACCGGCTGCTCTGCCTGAAGGGGCAAAAGAGCAACCTGGCAACAAAGGCAGCAAAATCCCTGACTTCAAGCAGCAACTCTACATCCCCAGTGTGTCTCTGAAATACTCCCAAGTAAGCACATCCAAGAAGTTTGTGGGGACAAAGCACAACCAAGAGCTTTTTTGGTCAGATCAACATTTTTTTGTGCCTGCAGCAACTTGGCCAGTCTGTGCAGGGGGTCGGGTCTCTCCACGCCACAGTGTCCCCTGTGTATCCAACAAGGCTGAGCACAGTGTCTTTGACATGCTCCCTGCTCTGGCATCAGGGACCCTTCGTGCTTCAGGCTGGCCCCTATCAAAATGCCAGGAAGCTGGTCCCTAAACGTGACAGACCAAAGCCCATTGTCCAGCTGCCACAGGCTGGGGGCAATCACCAGGCCCTGGCAGGACTCCAGCACTCAGCATCCTCAGCCAGCAACAGCAAGTGCTGGCTGGTCAGAAATGTGCAGCTCTGCCCTGCACTAAAGACAGCAGCACACACAGCTGGCACTTACTGGCTCAGAATGTTCAGGCTGTGGTGTGAGCACAGCTGGAGGCTGGCGCTCATCCACCTCATCTGCCTCCTCTTCGGCCTCCTCTCCATGAGCAGAGGGAGCCAGAGGAGACACTGCTGTTGGTTCTGTGATCTGCGGACAGACAGCAGTGTGAGGGACAGAAAGTTACCTATAACTTATAACCTTATTTCTATTCAGCACTTTATTCTATTCAGCTCTATTTCTACAACCAGCTCTGCTAAGGACAAATCAGAAACTTTGGTAACAATGGGATTCTAAGTCACTGCGACTAAATTTAAATGGGCTAATTCAACAGAATTGCTAATAGTTCTGAATTAGACATTATGCCCTGGCTACTATCAAGAAGCAACATTGTCTCTGCAAAATGAGCTTTTCATTCCTTGAAAGTTCTTAAATTGAAAATTAAGAAATAGCCAGTGATGCCTTTGTTATTGCTGCTGCAGACATGAAAATGGATTTTCTTTCAGCCTACCCAGCTGGCCCTCTACACTCTAGTGCCACAGGCCAAGCTCACAGCTTGCTCTACAATTCCTAAGCACCAGGAACATGAAATGTTTCTGTCTCACTCACCTCACGATCAGCACCTCTGAATGCACGCTTCAGGTGACCTGGAGTGGGCAAGGGAAAATGAACAAGTGCTGTGAGAAAACTGCCTGGGCTGCTGAATCCCACAGAAGAGGTCAACCCAAACAGAGAGTATTTTTCTTTATCAACATCCCTCCACATGACATAGTTCTTTCACACAGCCAGCAAGAGATCAGGACAATAATCTTGGTTGTGCCTACACTTTGGCCTGTCTAGTCAGTAAATTAATACAAACATGATCAAGAAAATGCAAATTGTTCTTTATCACTCAATGCTTCTCTTCTGTCCAACAGATAAAGCAGCTTTTGTTCTCTTGTCTTTCAGGTACTTTTTTCAAAAAAGAAGTTGCATGCACTAATTCCCATTAAGTTGCTGAAAACAGTCACCCAGAAAAGCTTGCCCCAAATCCCCCTGAGCTGTGGCAGTTCTATTGTGAAACAGCACAGCAGCAGCTCCAGGCTCAGGAGCAGACACTCACTGCTTTGGCGGTTGCACTTCACTGCAAAGGGAATCACTCTTTTAGCACTCAGTCAAGGGTCAAAATGGACAGTCAAATCCTTTCATTACAAAATTTAGAATAAAAGAAGCTTTCCCTGAGTTCTGGGGAGAACTACAAAGTCTTTAGAAGGCCTTCTGAGAAGGCCTCCCAGTCTGCATTTTGGAAGTTGTCCTGCTTGTCCCAGCAAACTGAGGAAATTACAGACTCGGCTGCCACAAACTCTCCTGTGGAGGGAACGGAAGCCCTGCAAGTTCCCCTGCAAATGCTGCCCCTGTGGCTACAGACACCCCCTTTTTGCTGAACCTCTTGACAGGAGCTTTACCAAACCAGAGGCATCCTAATGGTCTTTCTCTTTCAAAATCAACTCAGTCACTAAGAAAGAGCAAGAAGACATGCAAAAGCCAGGTTAGGTTACACCCTAGCCTAAATAGAGTTGAAACCTCTACTTACTTGCCAGGCTGGTAATGAAATAGGCGGAATAAACCGTGCCATACATGGTGCAAACTGCAGCAGAGAGTTGCTCAATCATTGTAGCACTGTACTTCAAGTTTACTCCAACCAAGACTCCTGTCAGTGTGCAGCTACACGCTGACAAAGGCCACAATCAGGAGGATGCTCCTGATCTGAGCAACCCCTAGGACTGCTCTGGCACTGAGGCCTTCCATGCACCAAGGCAACCTTCTGATGTCACCACGACGATGTGCCAACCATGCCCTGATATCACAAAGCAAAGTATGACAAAGCAAAGCATCACAAAGCATGTTAGTCTGTGAATTTATGCAAAGCAATAACCAGCCTTTCCTACAGCAAACACAAAATGGCCTCGGAAGTTCTCCTCTGACACAAAGCAGCACAAACTCCCCCCATGGGCCAAACCCTGTTGTTCAGGGATCCAAGAGGAACTCCAAGAGTGCCCCAAGCACCTACAGCCTGTACCCCAGCTGAGCACTCAGATGGGACACAAGCAAAGGAAACCAGACCAAGAAAATGGCCCAAAGCATTGTACAGAACCAGGAGAGAAAGCACTATTGGCATAGCAGCTGAAGTAATTCCTAACAAATCACCCCATATATCTGCATGTTTATAGGATGTTTCCACGGCTGCTGTGTATGTACATCTCTTCCTGTGCTCTTTCTTCCCCTTTGGCAGCAGTCGAACTGGCAGCATCTGCCCGCCAGCAGCAGCTGCTCCAAGCTGGGAACGCCGCTGGCGGTGCTGATTTCCAGAGGCTTCTGTGTGCCAGGGGAAGCCAAGGCAGGAGCGGGTTGAACGGTGCTGGCGCTGCTGCTGCTCTGTGCCAGAGAGCCCCGGCTGGGCAGGGCACGGTGCCCACTGCGCTGCGGGCTCCTTCTCCTGCCACAGCTGGGCACACCTGGCAGCAAGGCATGACAGCCTGTGGGCAAGCCAAGGGGTGTCTGGGGCTGCTCTGCTCTGCACACACCTGTCCGGTTTTCAGCTGTTTGGAGGGCCTGGAAGGGCCCGGAGTGGCCTTGGGACAGCCCGCGTATCAAAGGACGAGAAGAGGCTTCAGTTCTTCTTTCGGTCTTTATGTTTATTAATTGTTTATCTAAAAGATTTTCTTTCGGCCCGACAGAGGTCTGCTCAGCAGCCAGCCATGAGCACACTGTCCTGCCCTCCGGACAGTCACCTATCTTTATACCCATAGTTACGTGTACAATATTTATCATTTTTCCCCAATCCTTTTTATTCTTATTGTCCGGTGCACTTTCAGTAATGACCAATCCCAAAGTGCCACCATCACCACAGAAGATGGAGGAGAAGAAGAAGAAGGACAGGACACGCCCCAATTCCTCCATCTTACTTCTCTAAACCCCCCTGTACAGCAATCTTAAACCCTGTGTCTCACCCTCTAATTAACTAATCCCTTCACCATTCACCCCGGTGAAATCCTCCTATCCTCATACAGGTGTCGTCTCCCGTGTAGGATCAAAGTCCAGCCACCAGACACTTCTGGCAACATTCCAGGACTCCCGAGCCCCCCAAGGGTGGTCTCGGTGGCTCGGCACCTCAGTCCTGAGGTGCTGAGATCCTGCACACACCCAGCACACCTGCAGCACACAATTTCAACCCTCAAACAGGTAAACCAAAGGGAAACAGCTGGAAAAGATTTCAGTTCAACCATTCTTTATGCTTCAATAGGAATGACCAAAATGAAAGTTACCGAGCAGGGCCCGATCCACACTGCCAGCTCAGTGTGAGAAAAGAGGCATTACTTTATTTCAGTGCTGGGTGTGTGAGGAATCACTGCCCTGAAACATGCACACCCACGTGTTAGTATCCATAGAACTAAGACATTACTTTCATTACTTTTATTCATTACTTTGCTCAAACTCGCAGGCTAAACATTCTCACAAAGTATTTGACATGTTTAAATCACTTCCCCAAAATTACTGACATTTAGAGTAGGGGTCTCTTGAGGGTCTCTGCTGGTCATGTGGTGAACATCCCATTCCTCAAATTCTCCTCCCACAGTTAGGAGCCTTCTTCTCCTTGAATGCATTGCAGCTACCTCCTCAGTAGGCCCACTGTCTTTATTCTCAAGGCTAAGACATCCACTTGCACACATTAACCACTGGTGTGAGGGAAGGTACGACTAAGCACTGCCTGGTAAAGCTTAACAAATTCACAATTTCTTGCAGGTCACCACTTCCCCAACGTCTCTCATTCCTTCTCTGGGAATCAAACACAAGCATTTTGTGATCACTGAGCCCAAGGCTGCCTCCAACCCTCCTGTCACCCAGCAGCCCTTCTCTCCTCACAAACAGCAGGCCCAGCAGTGCCTTCCCTCACTGGCTCAGTCACAGCTGTGTCAGGAGTTCTCTGTCACACACTCCAGGACCATCCTGGACTGTTTGCTCTCCGCTGCACTCTGTTGCCAGCAGACATCCCCACCCTGTTCTGTGCCCCTTGCAGAACCCTGCACCTGCTGTCCATGGGCACCTGGAAGGGGAGGCACTCACGGCAGAGATGCACCAGCTGCCCTGGGCAGGAACCAAAACCCTCTGGGGGCACAGCTGCTGGCCTGGGTCTGGCACAGCTCTGCACGCCCCACTCCTCATGGGCTCTGGGCTGGAAATGCAATTGCACTTTCTGCCTCATGGAGAAACACCAGGGCTGCACAAACAATGGCCAGCAGGCCACATCCCAAAGGCACTGCAGCATGGAGCTGAGAAGGAAGAAGACCCTTCCCCAATTCCTAACCATACCAAAACCACCAAAATTGGGACTTTTAATCTTCTGAATGTAGAGTTGATTCACAGGGTGACAAGGGAATCTTCCAATGGAGTTGAAGGTTGGTAGAGTTTTTATTCTGAGTCCTACTCAGACTGTTGATTTGAAAATTTATTTTAAAATATTTTTTAAAAGGCTGTGCAGTCATATGGTTTTGTTCTAATACCAAAATGGCTAGATGAAATGTACTGGCATTTTAATTGCATCCAAACTGATTCGTCTGTAAAAGCTTTCCTGCAGAATAGCCACTAAACAAGAAATGAAAATCTGTGGACTGTTGACTTTGCAAATTTCTACTAAACTTATCAGACAATGAGGCATTTTTAGGTAGATCATAGAGCAAATTAATTCCTATGGATAACTTGATTTGGATAAACTTGTTGATTTCAAATTAAAACTGCCTGCACATACTAAGTGGAAATCTGAATACTCACTTCTATGAGCTCTGAATTATTAGATAGTCATTGTTCGCCATATTAACAAAAATTAACATTCTGGCTGGTTTTTTTACTTACAGCCAGCTCTTCAACACTCTTTGTAACATCAGAAAGAGAGTTTGTAGCAATGTGAACCATGGGTTGGTGGAGCATTGCAGAAGGCTCCTATGCCAGCACTAAACGTTCACATTTACCATGGCATCACTTCTTGCCTTTAATTCCAAGCTACAGCTCAGTTCCTGCAGTACAGATTCACACTTGTAGTCTGTATTTGCAGCTGGTTCTTACTTCCCTGTCCAGAAAAAAATCATGCTGAGATCTCAAATCAAAATAAAACGAGGAGAGAGTCAGGTTCTGGATAGGCATAGCAAGAACTAAGAGATGTTTTTGCAAATATTGGAGAGAAGGGAGACGACCCATCTTCCTTGATCAGCAATGGCTCCGTTTATTAATTCACTCAGTCACTTTTTATAACTGTGTTAATTAAGTTCATGCATATTGCAAAATTCGAGCTCATGATAGGTCAGAGATAACACACCAACCCCTCCTTTTGTTTTCAATACCAAGATTTGTGTTCTCAAAACTTACTTTTACTTTCCCAAAACAGCCAAAGATGGAATATACCTGTTATGAGAAAACTGCCTGAGAACCCTGGTATGCAAGGTTCTCAAGGCCTTCATGTTTGTCACTTTTGCTTTCCCATACCTTATCCAAGGACAAGATATTTACTTGTTATTAAAAACAACCTGAGAACTTCTGCTGTTTACAGAAACAGGCTGTGAGAATTTGCTCCTCACAGCTGCCTTTTAAGCCATTTCTGAAAAAATCTCCAACATGCAAATATGTTGAAAAGTTGTTTGTCCGCGCTACAATAATGGCAGAAAAAAGACTTGCACTCTAAACTTGCAAGCTGAGGTTTGCCTGTTCTTTCTGGACGGATTTCTCGAGGGCAGACACTGAACCTACTCAGTAAGGAAATCAAAACCACAGGAGTAGTTTGGGGAATATTGTAAATTATTCTGTCATGATGATTTTTGCCTATAAGTTCTGACCATCATCATATTGGAGTAATTAGAGGAGATCGAAGACATCACACTGTGCCTGTGCACACAATTCCTTCCCAGGAGTAATCCATGAAGCAACGCTGACAAACCCACACCAGCAGCTGCTGCCACACAGCCATGAATCAGAGAATATGTATTTCTGCTACACTAGGACAGCTGAAGATGCCTCTGCTGAGCTAATTTTAGTGACTGCTCACCACAGATGAGACCTTGTGGTCAGTCTCCAACAAGTCAGGGCAGTTCATATTCTGCCTAAATGAAATAAGTCTAGCAAGACATACACCATGGAGCCTAAGGAAAGCCAGCAGCTGTGGGAGATTTATTTTGTTTCCATATCTTTCTTTTTACTAACTTATTGCAGTCAATTATTTAGAGAATGGAAACTTTTGGCATACCATTGGCTGGAAGGTTGGTCAATCTTCCATTCATGACTCCTCTGAAAGCATCAGCCCAGTGTTGTTATCAGTAGTCTTCCATCATCATGGCTCACAGAACATTTCCTGCAGCTCTTGCTGGAGTCAGGGAAAGGCACCAGGAGAAGGGGGAGAAAGCTGTGTGCAGAGGCTGTGTCAGCTACAGAGACATTTGTTTCCTCTGATTTGACTGAATGGCTGCAGGAACCTTGCTGGCCCTGCTGGCGGGGTGGCCTTTTGCAGGGCTGGGCAGAGTTTGGGGCCCAGGATCCCTCCTCTCGGTGGGACACCAGGGTGAGCAGCCCCTGTCCCAGGCAGGAGCAGAGGTTCTGTGGCTCTGCCCTGGGCACAGGGACCTGCCACTGCCGTGAGCTCCGGCCGCGGCTCCTCTGGGGCAGCTCCTGCTCTGCAGTGATGATGGGCGCAGCTGGGGGTGGCTGCAATGGAGGGGGGCTTCCAGTGGGCTCTGTTGGTCTGCCACACTGGAGCCAGCAGAGCTTCTGGAAGGAGTCTCCTCTTGTGAGCTGCTGGAGCTGGGGCTGGCACTGGCCAGAGCCGCTGTGTTCATCCCTGACAGGCCCAGAGCACAGCAGCCTCTGGGCCTCCTTGCTGCACGATGGCAGTGAGGAGGCCATGGACCAGAGGTTCAGTGTGTGTGACTCAGCTTCCTGATAAACTGTGCTAAGAAAACCCTGCATCCCTCCTGCCAGATCTAAGACACTCCAAGAAATCTGTTGGCACATTGGAAACTCAGAATTGTTTGCATTTTGAACAATTGTCTTATGAGTGCTTTTGATTGTTTTTGTCATTTTGTGTTGATTCAGTTGATCCTTCAGAGAAGCTTTCCTAATAATATAAAACACAGGGAATTGTGGAGACCCTGAGGGGGCATTCCCTGGTCTAGGGAGACACAAGAAGCTTCTCTCAAAAAGCTGTTAGACCCCATTGGCTCCTTTCCCTGTTCCTGTGTCTGTTCCTGTGTTCCTGAGCCACACCTTCCCTATTCCCTGATTGGCCCCCTTATCTTTGTACTGCCCCGAGATCAGGGTCAGCCCCCGGGCCCCTGTGGAGACAAAGTGAGACCCTCTGTGTGTGGGTGCTGGGATCTGAACATCTCCCTGCGCGGCTGAATAAAACATCTCTGGAGATTATGCAAAGGTCCTTTTTGCTTCTTTACCCTGGACTATGCTAGCAGCAATTCAGACTGCTACAGAAGAGAAGCTGCAGTACTGGCACCAAGATTTTGGAAACTTGGCCCAGGCACAGAAGGCGTGCAGGATGCTGCTCTATGAATTCCTTAACCAGCCATCTCTGGTGCTGGCATATTCCCTCCAGCTTCTGGTGCAGCCAGGGCCACCTTTGGTCCAGCAGATGACATTGTTATTTGAAAAATTCGGCCCACACCTTGGGCAGGAGGCCATCCACAGGCTCTGGTCCTGCAGCCCCCTGCTCAGCTGGGGACAGTGTTCCCTGTGGGGAAGATGGAGCAGCCATCACAGGGTCTGGGGGGCTGCTTTCAGCAAGGTAGCCAGGCTCTCTCCCTGCTGGACTCTAGCAATTGTTTGGGGGAGCTGATGGCACATTGTATGTAGTCCTGTTCATCCTACTCAGAAAACCTGACAGCTTCTATCATTCTTCTGCAGAGTGGGCACGCTGGATTTCTCTTTGCCCACTGCAGGATGCAGCCCAGGCAGAACTGGTGGTGACAGGGCAGAGAAAAACTCACATCCTTCTTAGTGCCCTGGCAGGTGGGGCAGCTCCATTCTGTCCCCATGGCCATGTCTGTCTGTCCCAGCAGGAGGGAAGAGCTGAGGACCATGAGCTGCTCTCATTTGCAATCTTGCTTGCCCAGAGCCCAAGCTGGAGCCAGAGTGCTCCAGGCTCTGTCAGTGCCCAAATAGAAGCAGAAAGGGATGTTGTATCACAATCCATTCCTTGGTGAAGGAGGTCCACAGCAGCCTCAAGAGTCACATCAGACACTCAACAGTCAAGGCAGTAACATATGGACAGGACACAGATGGCAGTTCATGGCTGGGAGAGCATTCGTAGACATATCCAAGGACAAATTTCCCAGGAACTCTCCACAGCTCTGGGATCTGCCCATCAGCTCTGTCAGAAGCTTCAGCAGAACAACCAAAGTCCTAAAAAGCAGCTCCCAGACACTTTTCCTATCATCCTGCCTGAGTAGCCGGGTTGCTTGCTGCGAAACATTCTTTTTCTCCTCTTCCCCAATGCCCTGTGGACACTTGCAGCCAAAATAAAAAGCTCGTGGCCCTCTGTGTGATGTGATAATACAGTTTTAATATTTCCATGCTGGGATTAAAGAAAGCTGTGCTGTGGGTCAGGAGAGGCCAGGACCTACTTGTCCTTCCTGCAGGCCGAGGTGGTCCCAGCAGACATCCTGCTGCTTTTTTGGGGAATGTGTGAGGGGGAGTGGAGGGGGTGACAAAGAAACCGAGATCATAGAGTGGAAACTCAGCTCCAGAGAGGCAGTGCAGACTCTCCCTGCTGAATGCCTGCTGGGGCTGGCAAAGAAGGAAAATGCCCCAATAACAGCCCGGTGGCACTGTGTCTCAGGGACAGGTACAGGGAGGTGACAACAAACAGCAGCATGGCCTGGTCTCACAGCTTCTAGGAAGCAGTGACAGAGGGGCCTCATGTGCCAGAGGTTTCAGAAAGGCTGTCCTCTCAAATGGCCCCTCTGAAACCCCTCTCTTTGCCTCTTGGGTTTGCGAATGCTTTTGACAGCCACAGCATCCTGGGGCAGGATGATTTCATTAAGCGCTCCTTGAAAAGCACCTCCCATTGTTCACTGAGCTGCCAGCCTGGTCATTTCAGAGGGTGCTGCCTTGGTGGAGAGAAAAATCAATCTTCTGCCTTCCAGGGAGCTGAAGGAGAAGGGACTCTTCACCATCCAACACCTGGCTGGGTCCCATTCAGAGGTCCTGCTTTGCAGACTTGGTGAGGTTTGCTTGGCAGTTACCAGCGAGGTGAGAACATTGTTCTGAATTGTCCCCCATACTTCATACACGGTGTGTAGAGTAGGTATGTGCTTGCTCATCTCCATGTGTGCTCAGGGTCTGCCTTCATTTCTGGTTTTAGACCTGATATTTCCAATGTCTGTCAGCTGTCTGTAGGATCTGTGGGTACATGCAGCTGTATTTACTGGCAGGTCAGGTATCTGACACTCATCTTTGAGTGTGATGCCTTTATAATGCAATGTGCAAATGCAGAAACTGACACACTAATGAAGTTATTTGCCAGAGTCCCAATCTCTGCCCAAGCTGTAATTCAACACTGCAAATTATTCTGTAGACCTGAGCCTGCGTTTTCTGTTTCCTGGCTGAGTGCTTCCACTGCTGGTGTTGGTTTTTTGAACGGGAGCACCTGACTCTTTTATCTTTATTACTTGTGCCTTTATGATTTGAAAGCAGCTCTTTATTTAATCTTCTAGTAAAAGGTCCTAAAATCAAAGCTGTGGACATTTTAGAAGGGTTAAGTAGAACACTGAATGAAATTTTTATTTTAGGCCTACAATGAGCAGGTCTCAGGCCAGAAATTGGTGCCAGAGTAAGTGCCTTTCTGTGCTTGTGCTCTCCTGCTCTTCCTGTACTTGTATGTTCCTCTGGACACAATGGGATGTGTTGTCATTTCCTGGGACTTCTCTTGAAGGCAACTGGTTTTCTTTCCAAGGTGATTCTTATGTTTCCCCTCATGGCTTCCCCAGGTGACCAACCTCCATTCCAAGGTGTCCTGCTCTGCCATTGTCACTCTGGGAGAGCTCTCTGTGACCTTGAAGAAGGACATGAACTCTGAGGTGGATGAGGTTGCTCAGGTCCTTCTCCAGATGGTGTCCAGCTCCCCAGAATTTGTTCAGAAAGCAGCCAGTCAGACCCTGGGGATCCTGGTGGACAATGTGACTCCTGCACAAGCAGTGACTGCTCTCATGGACATGGGAGTCAAGTAGGTTCTTCTTCTTTTAGTGATATTCTTCACCTTCGTGTGTGTGTGAGGGAGAAGGGATGAGACAGAGAATGGGAATGGTGGGAGGGAAGGGTCCTGGATCCTGTATCCGGCATCTTCTGTGAACTCAGTGACTTGATTCTCTGACCAACCTCACTTCTTTCCTCTTGTCACCTATTTCTGCCCTCCTGCAGCCTATTAGTTCTCAGAATCACAGAACTGTAGAATATGGGGAGTTGGAAGGGGCCCATCAGGACCATCGAGTCCAGCTCCTGGCCTTGCCCAGAGCAGCCCAAGGGTCACACCAAGTGCCTGAGATTGTTGTCCAAATGCTCCTTCAACCCTGTCAGGCTTGGTGCTGTGACCACTGCCCTGGGGAGCCTGTTCCAGTGCCCAACCACCCTCTGGGTGAAAAACCCTTTTTCCTGATATCCAAACTAAAGCTCCTCTGACTCAGCTTCCTGCTGCTTCCTGGAGTTCTCCCAGTCTGTCAGATTTTCCTACATGTGGTGACTGGTGGGGAACGGAAAGTGCCTGCAAAGGCCAAGGATAGAGCCTTGTGCTTTTGTGGGAAGAGGGACAATTGCAATTGCAGCTGTGAGCAGTGTTTGGTATTTTACAGTGCTAACCAAAGAGGCCCTGGGAAAACCATGTCTCCTCATGATGCCATTAACTTGAGAAATGAGGAGGCTCCTTGCTGGGGCATGGAGCACATGGGGGACAATCTGCTGGGTGTGGCACAGCCTGCACAGCAGGTGCAGCTCCTGCCAAAGGAGTCTTGTATGACTGTGCTAGCCTTAGAGCTCTACTTTCTATTCAAACTGATGTTTCACATTAGCCTTGAGATGATGAATCACTTTACAGTGACTGCCATGGGACAGTTGAAGCAAATGCTGCCTTAAATTTTGGTGCTGGGCCTGATAGTTCCCAAGAGACACTCTCTAGAACAGGACAGCCTGGCTAAACTGCCTGCCACCCTTTCCTCAGCTTTGCAATAGGGTAAAACATTCAGATGGATCCGTTGCCAAGCCCCACAGAAGAAATAGGCTGCATTGCTGGTTATTCTGCAACTTCATAGCCAACAACGTGTTTTCCCTGCATTTGTTGTTTTCCAAAGTTCTGCAGATTTGGGGATACATGGGTGAAAAGAGCCTCAATCCTGCTGCAGGTCTCTGTTGTGTGCATCTGCCCCTGCTCTCTCCATTGCCCTTCCTACTCATGGCATGGGGGGCCTGAAGCAGCTCCAGATGGAGGACAAGGTGAAGGCAATCATGGCTCAGCCTCACACAGAGGTGAGGGGGGAGCTGGGCCAGTCTCTGCTGGGAGGAAGGGTCTTGTGGCAGCCCAGAGAGGCTGTGCACATTGCCAGGGAACAGCTGTGCCCTGCATGTGCCCCTGCAAGGAGCTGTGCTGCTGCCAGTGCCCCTGGAGCTGTGGGGCTGCTGAGCTGTGGGGCAGGCAGAGGAGCAGGAGGGTGCATGTGCAGCTGAGCCATTCCTGGAGAGCACAGGGCTCTGGGCTCCCTGCTGTCCCAGGGCAGCCCAGAGGCCAGGCTGTGCCTGTGCTGGCTCTGGGCAAGTGGCTCAGGGTTTGCCCTGGCCTGCCTCAGTGTCTGCCAGCAGGAGCATGTTTCCCTGTGCAGCTGTTTTGACATTTCCAGGAAATGTGTCCCATGAAATATGGAGCTTCAGGTGCTTTAGGTTTGCATGGTGGCCTCTGTTAAACTTTGTGTCTCCATTTTGCAGATCTGACTGGTTACTGTCTTACCAAGAAGTTTTCTCGGGACACTTCTGATGTTCCCTCACCCACGAAGTCCTCGCATCCCATCCAGAAGAGCTCTCTGTCCTCCAAGCTCAGGAAAAAGCTGCCGCCTGTATGGAGAGTATTTGAAGAATAGCATTGATGCGTTAGGCTTGATAGTTACAGATTGTCATGGTTTGGGCCTGGCACAGAGCCAGTGACCCCATGAGAGTACCCTCTCCCTGGTGTCGGCTGTGAGATGTGACCAGGAATAAGCAAAACAGGCTCCAGTTTAAACATAAAGAAAACTTTATTACCTAAACTACAGGAAAAATAGGAAAAACTATAAGGAAAAGAAAAATTGAAAACCTTACAAAAAACACTTTCCTCCTCCCCACCACCAGAATTTCCCAATCCGATACATTCTCCCAAATCACCAACTGCCCAGCCTGGCACCACCATTTAGTATACTCAAACTTCAGTTCATGAAGAGGAGAGGAGTCCTTCTCGCACCATAGACTTTCCCTGGAAACACGCTGAAACCTTGTGTGCTTCCAAGTCACTTAGCACCGCCCAGAAAGTCCTTTTGCCGCTTGTGATATCTTCCCTCCATGCCCAGTGCTCTCACCACTGTGCATGGACCAGAGCTGCTTTTAGGGTTGTCTTTTAAGGATGCCTTGTCTCACTCCAAAAAGGCACAGTCTCTGCTTTGGGACATCTGTCCCCCCCATATTTTTCCAACCCCCTGGGGCCGAGGGGTCCCCACGATGAACCCTCCTGGTTCTGAGGCACTGCTTCCCCCCAAGTGCAGTCTCTGTGTCACAGGAACAAACTGAGTCCATGGCCACAAAAGAAAAGTCCAGCCAAAAGGCCACTCCAATCATCTCTCCCCACTCAGTCGTCTCCACATCCTTCGGGCCAGGTCCTTGTCTCATCTCATCTCCTATCTCTCTTCTTATTCAGCTCCGAGGAGGATCAGCATTTTTTTCAAGGTCCCAGTCATGTAAGCAAAAGGGTTAAAAGTTTCAGTCTCTGTCTGTCCCGGGGCTCCGGCACATCCCACACTCCCTGCGGCTCCGGCCGGGCACCTCCTCCCTCGCTGCATTCCCCGCCCTTTCTCCTCCTGGGCCGGCTGCTATCACATTCGTCCTCGCCGGCTCTTCTCTCTCTCTCTCTCTCCTGGGGGGGGAATGGCTGCCCGATGTCTCTTGGGGCTCCTCCACCCTTCCATCCTCAAGGGCCTCCTCACCCCCCATCTCTGTCCAGGCCCGGGGCTACCGCATGGCTGCCCCTCCCCCGCCCAGCAGCAGCGGCTGGACAGGGGAGGGAGCTCTGACCTCCTTCCCTCGAAGTCCCAAGAGAGCCTCCCAGGGCCGAAGCTCTGCTTTTAACCCCTGTGTATTCAGGGAGGCACATCTGGGCTGCTGTGTCTGGCTCTGGGGCTCCCTGTTCTGGGCAGTGAGGAGGAGCTGCAGAGGCTCTGCAGGACTGACAGGATGGGCTTTGGGGCTGGCAGGAGAAGCTGAGGGACCTGGGCTGCTGGAGCTTCTGAAGAGGAGGCCCAGGGCTCCTCCTGCAACTGTTCCAAGGGTACTTTCAGAGAATCCCAGAATCAGAAAGGGTGGAACAGGCCTTGGAGATCATCAAGTCCAACCTGTGCTCTGACACTGCCTTTTTTCCCCTGAGCCTCCTCTCCTCCAGGATAAACAACCTCAGCTCCCTCAGCCACTCCTCAAAGCTCTTGTGTTCCAGACCCCTCCCCAGCCTTGTTGCCCTTCTCTGGACACACTCCAGCCCCTCCATGTTCTTCCTCAATTGGGGGCCCTAGAACTGGACACAGCACTCAAGGTGCTGCCCAAGCACGGCTGAGCACAGGGGAAGAATCCCTGCCCTACTCCTGCTGGCCACACCATTCCTGATCCAGGCCAGGAGCCATTGGCCTCCTTGGCCACCTGGGCACACTGCTGGCTCATGTCCAGCCTGCTGTGTTGCCATTTGTTGACGGAAGGAGACCAGGACATCCATTGATCATCACAGGCCTGATTATATTGATCAGTACGG